>NW_028270155.1:39974620-40127120 GCF_037043375.1 Chiloscyllium plagiosum
AAATGCAATTAAAATGGAATCATCAACTCGCATCCTGAAAGTAGATTGATTCACTTGCTCCTAAAATTCTCTCCATTAAAGTCAGAAGTGAATGGGTTGGCCTTAATTTGAGAAACTTTAAAAAAAAATTGCTTTCCCATTCTTCCCAACCCACCCATCTTTTGTGGCAAAAAATCTCGTTTCTTTTAACGGACATCAAAAGAGCTGAAATGGAGAGGGTCAAGAGTGTCAAGCTCCTAGGAGTGACGATAATTGACAATCTGTCCTGGACTTCCCACGTAGACGCAACAGTCAAGACGGCACAACAATGCTTATTCTTCCTTAGGCGTCTTTAAAAAATCAGCTTATCCATTAGGACCTTCACCACCTTTTATAGATGCATCATAGAAAGCAAAATATCCAGGTGCATAATAGTCTAGTATGGCAATTGCTCTGCCCAGAGCCATAAGAAATTACAGAAGTGTTGTGAGCACAGCCCAGACTATCTTGGAAGCCAACCCCCTATCCATGGACTTTATTTACATCTCTTGTTGCCATGGTAAGGCTGCCAACAACATCAAAGACCCTCTCACCCTGTTAATGTTCTCTTCCAACCTCTCCCATTCGGCAGAAGATACAGAAGCTTGAACACACACATCAACAGGTTCAAGAACAGCTTCTTTCCTGCCGTTGTTAGACTGCTGAATGGACCCCGCTAACTTCAAATAATGTTGATCTTCCTTTGCGCACCTCCTGTGACCTGCATGCCTCACTCTGTCTAAGCATCCTATGATTCTGTATGTCCTTGTTTGCTATGATCTGCCTGTACTGCTTGCAAAACAAGGCTTTTCACTGTACTTAGGTACATTTGACTACAATAAATAAAATCAATTTCTTCAAATCAAATCTCTGGTTATCACTTCTCACTTCTTTCACATATGCATCCATCATCTGCATAATAAGACAGACTGATTTGTTACCAGATAGTTGATTAATTTCTCATTTAAATGTTAAATTTCAGAATCATCAACCCAACCATATAACCAGACAGTATATTATACTTGTCTTAGGTTAATGTTCTTATTCCAGTCATGGTATACTTTCTAGCTATTTTCCCAAGTCCTCAGAGTTGTAAAGTTTGAGTTGAGCTAGAATATGAGAGATTTACCAAGCTCTGTTACTCCACAATAAATTTAAGCCTGCCCAAATGGCACAACCTATTTCTTTTTCAAAAGCAAGATTTCCAACAGTTGGTCAGAGAAACAGACTTGGAGAACACTCTGAGACATTATTTTGATAGAATATTGCATACACTAAGTATGGACAACATGCCCATCCTTTATGCAACTGGTTCAAAATGTGTTTTGGCATCACCAACGCAGCATTATTGCAAGTGTAATATAATTGGCCAGTTTTCAGTCATTTCTGTTAGTGACTTTCTTTTACCGTGAAATCAACCACAATAAGGTTATTTTCAACCTCTTGTTGAGTCGTTAGCAAAAGCTGTGCAAAAAGAGTACTTAACACTTTTCCAAACAAAGAGGAAGAAATTGGCATCTTTCAAGATTTCTAGTCTAAAATTATGCATTGTTACTTTCTACAAAAATCACATGTCGAGAAATTAAGACCACATTTCTCAAAGCATTGGTTATATTGACAAAAAAAAATTATTCACTTTTCTATAAATGGTCTAAAATAGAAATGAATCTGCTGACATCCTATGGTGTAGAAGCTGTCATCAGATGAGGATGTCAGAATAATAAGATCTGTCAAGTAAATAAATGTGATGGATAACTGTAACAATACAAGATTTCCAAAGTCAGTAACTTACATGCACAATACACCAGCACAACATTTTGTTCCTCTCCAAGCAGTGGTAAATAGCAATGAAAAACTTCTACATTTAGAACATGTATTTTACAACTGAGGTCCCTAAAGATTGTATTTTCTTCTATATACAATATAGTTATTATCATTACCATTTTGCAACAGAAATTATTCCAGAAACGTTAATGGTGAACATTTTGAACTAAGATGCTGACAAATTTGAGGATTATTCCTTGAGAAATTATTCTAACCTAACAGTATGACTTAGCTTTGTGGGGAAAAAAACTCACCCCATGCAAATAGAAGTTCCTGTGGTAACTTTCAATCCCTAGCAATTGACACAAGAAATTCTTTTGATTTCTTAAAAGAAGCATAGCTCAGTGGCTCTGTGGTTAATGTTCACCTCATGCTATGTGGTTACAGATTTAAGTCCCTGCAGGAGCTTAGTGCTGCCTAGAATCTTATGTGTGATTAGTGCACATTATTATTAAATCTGCTAGTTTGATCACTACGAATTAAATAATAATGTTTTGTGTCACAGAAACATCACAATACAATGAAATGAAATCCAGAATGTTTTAATCATTAAAAAAATAAACATTTCAAACTTTTATGAATCAACAGTTTGACATTATTTTTAAAATAATACTACTGAATCTGCCTCCCAAGCATTTTTTTCTTTTCAATCGTCCCATTTAATCCCATCCTATGGGATATTCTCTTTATAATGAATCTCATTAAAACATCCAAAACTCATGACTCCTGAGGAATGTGTTATAGTGACAGCATGGTGGTTTCTCTTGACATTAGGCTTTCTAATCAGTTTTGAAACTAACAGTTTTTCTTTTTTACAATCCAGTCCTGATGTTAGAATGGGCTATTTAAGACAATTTGTTCAGAATAAAAGGAGCCAATACACAGCCAATCCATTTTGCCTGCAAACTGTGGCAATTTTGCGCAATTATCCTAAGTTAAACATGACACCATTTTCAGAAAGAATTTGACATCTGTCCGCAAAAGGAATAAACCATAATTCTTCCTGAAGTCTGCATTAAATAAAAAGGGAGTTGATTTCTATAAACCGAATTACTGTGGCTAAAGGCTGATGATATGTCTGTTTTCTTCTATGCCATTATCTGAGTACTTGAACTCTGGATAACAATGACTTCATACAGAATGAGAAGTGCGAGGCTTTAATTGTATGTATTTAGTCACGCAAACAGAAGCAATGGCCTGAGAATGGCTAGTTAGCCAATGACATCATTGAGCTTCCTGGGCTTTAGAAATGGCTCAGTGGAGCTATTGCAAATTTGCACTGATATTAGTTTGAGTTAGCTTGTAAATCCCAGATTTAGGTCAAACAGTAGAGCTATGACTTGTCTCCAAACATTCCTTCCATCCCCTCTGCTGTTACTGGCAGCCAAATACATACAGAGAAAAGCAGAAAAGAAAAGGAAAACATCAGGAGACAGGGTGGTTTATGCAAAAATCCTCTCTGTCAATCAATTCACTATGTCTGCATGAAACTGATGATCGCATCATCATGTTAGTTTGCCTGACTTGCTTAACACAAAGAAGGTGGGAAAATTTTCTCAAGCAGGGATGTTAGCACTTGAAAAATCAATCACCATCTGTGCTCATTTTCTGAAGAGAAGAAAAACAACCTCTGTTTAAAAATACACCAGAATAAATATCTCTTAATGTTTGGAAATAAACTACAAGGTCATGGAGTACATGGCAATTACAAAAGAACAAACAGTGGCTGCTTTTAGTGACTTCATTATTTAATATCTCATCTAAACGTATGTCTCTGCATTATAGTCATGCTCCCATAAATAGATTTTGAAGCCACCTACAGAGTACCAGTATGTGCAAGGGTTACAAAAAAAAGTTGTGGGAAGAGAAACACCACATAACTCTGTAAAACATGTGATGGTAAGGCCTTCCGTACTGTACAGCTCTAAACCGTTACTGCTGCAGTGCTCCTTCTTTTCAGTAGCACAGCTGTGTGAAAACAGCCAACAAAAAGTGTGCTGAGGCAGCAGAAGCATTAAATACTCAACAAGCAGTTATCCGAGCCCCTTCCCCATAACTGGCCACTTGCACAGCAGGACTACTTAACCAAACAAGTTTTGAGGTGTCAGAAGGGAAGCAAAAATTTTGAAAGTTCACCCAGTTACAAATATATTTCCTTTTTCTTCACGTTTATTCCACACAGGTCAACAGTATATTTAGATACTTCAAAAAAATGTAAGAGAAAGCATATTATCACCATAAAGTGTAAAAACCACCATTCTGTTCATTGCTTATTAAAATCTACTGGATCTTTGGAAGCTTATCATAATACAGTCATTAGTTTTATTTTGGGAGTGAAAATAAAGTTGAAGCCATGGTACAAATGCTTTATCTTTGAATATGTTTCACAGGCTAAGAACTGTATGGTTTCCTTACAAAGAACCTTCAATTTAACAATAGAAACCTTTCATTAAACTTGAAGGACAGTTTTTATTTGGGAAATAAAATTCTGTACACCAATCATTAAAAATCACCAACCATGCTGTTGTTAAAAGGGATAGCAAGCAGAATTCATCAATCTTTAATTTTTTAAATCAAAGATAAACCACGAACTGATAATTGTGTAAAAGGTTGACTACAGTATTTCATATAGTCAGCAAGTTACATCACTTCTCTATAAGATAGCAAAAATATATGCTTCCTGTAAAATTGTGTTTTGACCCTTTCAGACCTAAAATAGCATTTCTCAGAATTATATATGAATATATTAACCAAAACACTCTGAACAATGGCCCCGTATTGAACAAAAGTGAGAAATATCTAAGAGCTAAACTCAAAAAATGAACCATACTTCATCGGTAAGAAAGCACCTTCAGGTTGGGATATTCACTTGCCCTCTTTTCACCCATTTGTGAGGTTTCCAGTTGAGTTCTACCAAGTTCTACCAAGACAGCATTCACCTGTGCACAGAGGACAATCTTGACTGGACCATGTTGCAACATTGAAAGACCTTAAAAGTGCATGACCACTCCAAAAGTTCAGAGTGCATGCAAATTACGTAAAACTTGAATACGTGAAAGATTTTCCCATCCTCTTGACATCAAATAGGAAAAGTGTCTGTTCTGTTGGATGTCAATATATTAAGTTTGGATAATAAGTGAAAATACTTTCTTTGTCCCTTTTTCTTTCCTTATCCATCCTTTTCTCAATGTAAGACCAGAGACAAAGAAGCTGAAGTAGGCCATTCAGCCCATTAAACCTGCTCCACTATTCAATGAGATCATGGCTGATGTTATAATCATCGTCAAAAAGTGTGGCACTGGAAAAGCATAGCAGGTCAGGCAGCATCCGATGAGCAGGAGAATCGAAGTTTTGGGTATAAGCCCTTCATCAGGAATGTTGGGGTGGAAGGGGACTGAGAGATAAATAGGAGGGGAGGTGGGCTGGGGGGAAAGTAACTGAGAAGGAGATAGGTGGATGCAGGTGGAGGGTGATGGTGATAGGTCGGAGAGGAGGATGGAGTGGATAGGTGCAAGGAAGATGGATAGGTAGGACCGGTCAAGAGGGTGGGGCCAAGTTGGAGGGTTGGATCTGGGATGAGGTGGGGGAGGGGTGAAACTGTTGAAATTGACATTGATGCCATGTGGTTGGAGGGTTGCAAGGCGGAAGATGAAGTGTTCTTCCTCCGGGCATCAGGTGGCTTGGATTTAGCGATGGAGGAGGCCCAAAAAGTGTTTGGCCACAGGGCGGTAAGGTTGATTGGTTCATGTGTCGCAGAGATGCTCTCTAAAATGTTCTACGAGTTAGCATTCTGTCTCCCCAATGTAGAGGTGACCACTTCGGGAGCAACAGACACAATAGATGAGGGGTTTTGATGTGCAGGAAAATCTCTGCTGGATGTGGAAGGATCCTTTGGGGCCTTGGATGGAGGTGACAGGTGAAGTGTGGGTGCAGATTTTACACATCTTGCGGTGGCAGAGAAGGTGCCAGGAGTGGAGGGTGGGTTGGTGGAGGGTGTAGATCTAATGAGGGAGTTGTGGAGGATATTTTCTCTGCAGAATGCTGATAAGGGTGAGAGGGGAAATATATCTCTGGTGGTGGGGACAGTAGGTTTTAGAAAAGGTGGAGGACGATGCGCTGTATCTGGAGATTGGCAGAGTGGAGGGTGAGGACCAGAGTTCTGTCCCTGTTGCAGTTGGAAGGGTGGGGTTCAAGGCAGAAGTGACAGAGATGCTCTGGAGGGCATTGTTGATCATGTGGGAGGGGAGATTGCGGTCCTTGAAGTAGGAGGCCATCTGGGATCTTCTGGAGTGGCATTGCTCCTCCCAGAAGCAGATACAGCAGAGGCCGACAAATTGGGAACAAGGATAGTGTTTTTACAGGAGGCAGGGTGGGAGGAGGGGTGGTCCAGGCAGCTGTGGGAGTCAATGGGTTTGAGGTAGATGTCTGTGTTGAGTCAGTCACCAGAAAGGGAGATGGAGAGGAAAGGGAGGGAGGTGTTTGAGGTGGTCAAGGTGAACTTGAGGTTGGGTGGAAAGTGTTTGTGAAGTTGATGAACTGTTCAACCTCCTTGTGAGAGTACGAGGTGGCACCAATACAGATATCAATGTAGCGAAGGAAAGGTGGGGAATAGTGCCACTGTAAGTGTGGAAGATGGACTGTTCCATGTATTCTTTGAAGAGGCAGGCATAGCCGGGACCCATGCAGGTGCCCATGGCTACCCTTTTGGTCTGAAGGAAGTGGGAGGATTCGAAGGAGAGGTTGTTGAGGGTGAGGATCGGTTCAGCCAAATCAAATGTGAGTCAGCAGGAGAAGAAGAAACGGAGGGCTTGGTGGCTTTCTCCATGGCGGATGGACATGTACAGGAACTGGATGTCCATGGTGAAGATGAGTCACTGGGGACCAGGAAAATGAAAGTCATGGAGGAGGTGGAGAGCGTGGGTGGTATCCCAAATGTATGTGGGGAATTCCTGAACCAAGGGGGACAGGACAGTGTCAAAATATGAGGAGGTAAGCTCAGTGTAGCAGGTTCAGGTGGAAATGATGGGTCGACTGGGACAGCCAGGTTAGTGAAATTTGGGTAAGGGGTAGAACCGGGCAGTGCGGGGTTCTGGGACTATGAGGTTTGAGGCTGTGGATGGGAGATCCCTGAGGTGGAGAGGTTGTGTATGGTCAGGGCGATGATGGCTTGATAATGGGAGGAGATGTCATGCTCAAGGGGGCAGTAGGAGGAGGTGCCCATGAGTTGGCGCCTGGCTTCAGCAGTGTAGAGGTAGGTGCACTAAACTACCACTGTGCCTCCCCTTGTCCGTTAGTTTAATGGTGAGGTTGGGGTTGGGACAGAGGAAGAGGAGGGCTGCACGTTGTAAGGGTGAGAGGTGTGGACAGGTTGTGGCAGTCAATGTCACAAGGTCGAGGGTGGGTAACAGACCAGCAGAGGGTGTCCAAGTAGATGGAATATATTGGAGGCAGGAGAAGGGGTCCGTGGAGTGTGGGTGGGAGCCCTGACGGAAAAAGTAAGCACGGAGGCAGCGGAAGAAAAATTTGATGTTGTAACGCGTTTGTTAACCCATGCGTGTAGTGGGATGAAGGTGAAACCTTTACTGAGGACTGATTGTTCATCCTCAGTACAAGGATGGGCTGGGAGGATGGTAAAAACACAACAGGACTGGGGGCTAGGAGCTGGTGGATGGCTGGAGTTGGGATTGAGGCAGGGACTGTCTCTGGACAGGGTCCGGTCATGGTATTATGGGTGATGTCACCAAAGGATGTGACATATACCATGGGGGTCGGGGGACAGAAGTGGTGCATTCGGTGGCATCCACGTGGGCAGATATGACGTTGCGTGTGATGTTCGCGATGCCTTTGGCAGCGGCTGCAGTGGTGTGTTCATTGGCGGTGTTCCAGTGAATGACATCGATGAGCGTGGAAGTGGCTGAAGCAGTGGCAACCCCGGGGGTGGAAATGGCGTAATGGGTAACATTCACGGTGGATTCAGTGGCAGTGATCCTGGCGGCAATCACAAAGCTGGCGGTTCTGGCGATGATCGCGGAGGCGATGGTCCTGGCGGTGAATGCGGAGGCGATAGTTCTGGCAGTGATCGCGGAGGCAATGGTCCTGGCGGTGATTGCAGAGGCGATGGTCCTGGCGGTGATTGCAGAGGCGATGGTCCTGGTGGCGATCGTGGAGGTGATGGTCCTGGGGGTGATTGCAGAGGCAATGGTCCTGGCAGTGATTGTGGAGGTGATGGTCCTGGCGGTGATCATGGAGGTGATGGTCCTGGCGGTGACCGTGGAGACAATGGTCCTGGTGGTGATCATGGAGGTGATGGTCCTGGCAGTGAATGCCGAAGCGATGGTCCTGGCAGTGATTGCGGAGGCAATGGTCCTGGCAGTGAATGCCGAAGCGATGGTCCTGGCGGTGATTGCAGAGGCGATGGTCCTGGCGGTGAATGCGGAGGTGATAGTTCTGGCAGTGATCGCGGAGGCAATGGTCCTGGCGGTGATTGCAGAGGCGATGGTCCTGGCGGTGATTGCAGAGGCGATGGTCCTGGTGGCGATCGTGGAGGTGATGGTCCTGGGGGTGATTGCAGAGGCAATGGTCCTGGCAGTGATTGTGGAGGTGATGGTCCTGGCGGTGATCATGGAGGTGATGGTTCTGTCAGTGATTGCGGAGGCGATGGTCCTGCCGGTAATCGTGGAGGTGATGGTCCTGGCGGTGATCGTGGAGGTGATGGTCCTGGCAGTGAATGCAGAAGCAATGGTCCTGGCGGTGATCGTGGAGGCGATGGTCCTGACAGTGATTGCGGAAGCGATGGTCCTGGCGGTGATTGCGAAGGCGGTGGTCCTGGCGGTGAATGCGGAGGCGATGGTCCTGGCGGTGATTGTGGAGGTGATGGTCCTGGCGGTGATCGTGGAGGTGATGGTCCTGGCAGTGAATGCAGAGACGATGGTCCTGGTGGTGATCATGGTGGCGATGGTCCTGGCGGTGATCGCAGAGGTGATGGTCCAGGTGGTGAACGCAGAGGTGATGGTCCTGGCGGTGATCGTGGAGACAATGGTCCTGGTGGTGATCATGGAGGCGATGGTCCTGGCAGTGATCGTGGAGGTGATGGTCCTGGCGGTGATTGCGGAGGCGATGGTCCTGGCGGTGATTGCGGAGGCGATGGTCCTGGCTGTGATCGTGGAGGCGATGGTCCTGGCGGTGATTGCGGAGGCGATGGTCCTGGCGGTGATTGCGGAGGCAATGGTCCTGGCAGTGATCGTGGAGGTGATGGTCCTGGTGGTGATTGCAGAGGCGATGGTCCTGGTGGTAATCGCAGAGGCAATGGTCCTTGCGGTGAATGTGGAGGCGATGTTCCTGGCAGTGAACGCGGAGGCGATGGTCCTGATGGTGATTCCGGAGGCAATGGTCCTGGCAGTGATCTTGGAGGTGATGGTCCTGGTGGTGATTGCAGAGGCGATGGTCCTGGCGGTAATCGCAGAGGCAATGGTCCTTGCGGTGAATGTGGAGGCGATGTTCCTGGCAGTGAATGTGGAGGCGATGGTCCTAGCGGTGATCATGGAGGCGATGGTCCTGGCGGTGAATTCGGAGGTGATGGTCCTGGCACTGATCGGGGAGGCGATGGTCCTGGTGGTGAACACGGAGGCGAGAGTCTTGGCGGTGAACGCGGAGGCGATGGTCCTGGTGGTGATTGTGGAGGTGACAGTCCTGGCGGCGATCGTGGAGGTGATGGTCCTGGTGGTGAACGCGGAGGTGATGGTCCTGGTGGTGAACGCGGAGGCGATGGTTCTGGCGGTGATTGTGGAGGCGATGGTCCTGGCGGTGATCGCGGAGGCTATGGTCCTGGCGGTGATCACGGAGGCGGTGTTCCTGGTGGTGATCATGGAGTTGCAGGTCATAGAGTCACAGAGATGTACAGCATGGAAATAGATACTTTGGTCCAACCCATCCATGCCGACCAGATATCGCAACCCAGTCTAGTCCCACCTGCCAGCACCCGGCCCATAACCCTTCCTATTCATCTACCCATCCAGATGCGTTTTAAATGTTGCAATTGTACCAGCCTCCACCACATCCTCTGGCGGCTCATTCCATACACTTACCACTCTCTATGTGAAACAGGTGCCCCTTAGGTCCCTTTTATATCTTTCCCCTCTCACCCTAAACCTTTGCCCACTAGTTGTAGACATCCCCACTCCAGGGAAATAACTTTGCCTATTTACCCTATCCATGCCCCTCATAATTTTGTAAACCTCTATAAGGTCACCCCTCAGCCTCCGATGCTCCAGGGAAGACAGCCCCAGCCTGTTCAGCCTTTCCCTGTAGCTCAGAACCTCCAACCTTAGCATCATCCTTGTAAATCTTTTCTGAATCCTTTCAAGTTTCACAACAACCTTCCGATAGGAAGGAGACCAGAACTGCACGCAATATTCCAACAGTGGCCTAACCAATGTCCTGTACAGCCGCAACACAACCTCCCAACTCCTGTAATCAATACTCTGACCAATAAAAGAAAGCATACCAAACGCCTTCTTCACTATCCTACCTATCTGCGACTCCACTTTCAAGGAGCTATGAACCTGCACTCCAAGGTCTCTTTGTTCAGCAACACTCTCTCGGACTTTACCATTAAGTGTGTAAGTCCTGCTAAGATTTGTTTTCCCAAAATGCAGTACATCACATTTATCTGAATTAAACTCCATCTGCCACTTCTCAGCCCATTGTCCCATCTGGTCAAGATCCTGTTTTAATCTGAGGTAACCTTCTTTACTATCCACTACACCTCTAATTTTGGTGTCATCTGCAAACTTACTAACTGTACCTCTTATGCTCACATCCAAATCATTTATATAAATGACGAAAAGTAGTGGACCCTGCACCGATCCTTGTGGCACTCCACTGGTCACAAGCCTCCAGTCTGAAAAACAACCCTCCACCACCACCCTCTGTCTTCTACCTTTGAGCCAGTTCTGTATCCAAATGATTAATTCTCCCTGTATTCTGTGAGATCTGACCTTGCTAACCCATCTCCCATGGGGAACCTTATCGAATGCCTTACTGAAGTCGATATAGATCACATCTACCGCTCTGCACTCATCAATCCTCTTTGTTACTTCTTCAAAAAACTCAATCAAGTTTGTGAGACATGATTTCCCACACACAAAGCCATGTTGACTATCCCGAATCAGTCCTTGCCTTTCCAAATACATGTATACCCTGTCCCTCAGGATTCCCTCCAACAACTTGCCCACCACCGAGGTCAGGCTCACTGGTCTATAGTTCCCTGGCTTGTCCTTACCACCCTTCCTAAACAGTGGCACCATGTTAGCCAACCTCCAGTCTTCCGGCAAGAGGCCCAGCAATCACTTCTCTCACTTCCCACAGAGTTCTGGGGTACACTTAAACAGGTCCTGAGAACTTATCCACCTTTATGCGTTTCAAGACATCCAGCACTTCCTCCTCTGTAATCTGGATATTTTGCAAGATGTCACCATCTATTTCCCTACAGTCTATATCTTCCATATTCTTTTCCACAGTAAATACTGATGGAAAATACTCGTTTAGTATCTCCCCCATTTTCTGCGGCTGCCTTGCTGATCTTTGAGGGGCCCTATTCTCTCCCTAGTTATCCTTTTGTCCTTAATGTATTTGTAAAAGCCCTTTGGATTCTCCCTAATTCTATTTGCCAAAGCTATCTCAGGTCCCCGTTTTGCCCTCCTGATTTCCCTCTTGAATATACTCCTACTGCCTTTATACTCTTCGAAGGATTCACTCGATCTATCCTGTCTATACCTTACATATGCTTCCTTCTTTCTCTTAATCAAACCCTCAATTTCTTTAGTCATGCAGCATACCCTACACCTACCAGCCTTTCCTTTCGCCCTAACAGGAATATAGTTTCTCTGGATTCTCGTTATCTCATTTCTGAAGGCCTCCCATTTACCAGACATCTCTTTACCTGCGAACATCTGCAGTGGTCCAGGCGGTGATCGTGGAGGTGATGGTCCTGGCGGTGATCGTGGAGGTGATGGTCCTGGTGGTGATCGTGGCGGTGGTGGTCCTGGCGGTGAACACGGAGGCGATGGTCCTGGCGGTGATCGCGGAGGCGATGGTCCTGGCAGTGATCATGGAGGCGATGGTCCTGGTAGTGATTGCGGAGGCAATGGTCCTGGCTGTGAACGTAGAGGTGATGGTCCTGGCAGTGATTGCGAAGGCGATGGTCCTGGCGGTGATCATGGACGGGATGGTTGTGATGGTTATCGCGGAGACGATGGTCCTGGCGGTGATCGGGGAGGCGATGGTCCTGGTGGTGAACGTGGAGGCGATGGTCCTGGCGGTGAACATGGAGGCAATGGTCCTGGTGGAGATCATCAAGGTGATGGTCCTGGCGGTGAACGCGGAGGCAATGGCCCTGGCGGTGATCGCGGTGGTGATGGTCCTGGCGGTGAACGCAGAGGCAATGGCCCTGGCGGTGATCGCGGTGGTGATGGTCCTGGCGGTGATCGTGGAGTTGATGGTCCTGGTGGTGATCGTGGAGGTGATGGTCCTGGCGGTGATCACGGAGGCGATGGTCCTGGTGGTGATTGCAGAGGTGATGGTCCTGGCGGTAATTACGGGGGCAATGGTCCTGATGGTGACCGTGGAGGTGATGGTCTTGGCAGTGAACGCGGAGGTGATGGTGCTGGCGGTGATCGCGGAGGTGATGGTCCTTGCGGTGACCGCAGAGGCGATGGTCCTGGCGGTGATCGCGAAGGCGGTGGTCCTGATGGTGATTGCGGAGGCGATGGTCCTGGTGGTTAATGCAGAGGTGATGGTCCTGGCGGTAATTACAGAGGCAATGGTCCTGATGATGATCGTGGAGGTGATGGTCCTGGCGGTGAACGCGGAGGTGATGATCCTGGTGGTGAACGCGGAGGCGATCGTCCTGGCGGTGATCACGGAGGTGATGGTCCTGGCGGTGATCGCGAAGGCTATGGTCCTGATGGTGATTGTGGAGGCGATGGTCCTGGTGGTGATCACGGAGATGATGGTCCTGGCGGTAATTACAGAGGCGATGGTCATGATGGTGATTGTGGAGGCGATGGTCCAGGCGGTGAATGCGGAGGTAATGGTCCTGGCGGTGAATGCGGATGCGATGTTCCTGTTGGTGATTGCGGTGGCAATAGTCCTGGCGGTGATCGTGGAGGTGATGGTCCTGGCAGTGATTGCGGAGGCGATGGACCTGCCGGTGATCGTGGAGGTGATGGTCCTGGCGGTGATCGCGGAGGCGATGGTCCTGATGGTGATTGCAGGCGCAATGGTCCTGATGGTGATCGGGGAGGCGATGGTCCTGGCGGTGATCACGGAGGCAATGGTCCTGGTGGTGATTGCGGAGGTGATGGTCCTGGCGGTAATTATGGAGGCAATGGTCCTGATGGTGATCGTGGAGGTGATGGTCCTGGCGGTGAACGCGGAGGTGATGGTGTTGGCGGTGATCACGGAGGTGATGGTCCTGGCGGTGAACGCGGAGGCGATGGTCCTGGTGGTGATCGTGGAGGCAATGGTCCTGGCGGTGATTGTGGAGGTGATGGAGTTGGCGGTGATCACGGTCTTTGGGACAACAGGTGCAGAAGTGACTTCATCATTTGCCACAGTGGTGGCTGTTGTAGCAGCCACATGGCTAATGGCATCCGAGCAGTTCCTGAGGGTGGGAGAAGTTTCTGGAATGATCGTGGAATCCTGGGTTTGGAGGTAAATACGTGAGAGTTTGGTGTACTTATGTTCCTTGGATGTCCGTTTGGCTGGAGAAAAACATTTGTGGAGTGCGTGGATCATTCTCAGGATGAAGAACAGCAGACGTCCTTTGCAGGTTTTAGAGAGTATGGCCCTGAGCTGAGGCAAGGCTGACTGCAGGGAGAGTAGGTGATGACCCATGATCTGATAACCCTCAACTTCACTTTGCTGTGTCTTCCCCATAACACTCAATTTCTTTACTGATTAAAAATCTGTCTACCTCAGCCTTGAATAAAGTTAATGACTGAGCCTCAATGGCCATGTGTGGTAAAGACTTCCACAGATTCACTATTCTCTGAGAGAGGAAGTCCCTCTTATCTTCGTAATACATGTGCAACCCCTTAGTCGGAGAATATGTCCTCTCGTTCTGGATTTAGGTTTGCCCGCTGAGCTGGAAGGTTCCTTTTCAGACATTTCATTACCCAACTGGGTCACATCTTCAGTGAGTCTCCGGAAAATATGTCCTCTGGTGCTTGAGTCTCCCAGAAATGAAAACAACCTTTCTGTATCTCCCCAATGAAGTGCTCGAAGAATCAATAGCTCAGGCTACAATATTATCAACATTGGGTTTAGGCATTAGTGATAATGAAGGCCACAGCAATTTAAGGTCCTCCCAGTCTCCTGTCCCCTTCCTCCCAAGGTTTCAACTCAGGCATGATCAGTTGATGAGAAGAGAAGCTCAAAAAATAACATCAATAAATATATTTTTTAAAGAAACGCCCTCAAGAAAGCATCAGTGCTTACCAAAGGTGTTGGGAATCAATTCCAATGGGGTCTGAGCGCAGAAAGCTTTAAATCCATGTAATTTTTGTATTTGTGTTCTCACATTCCAGGCTCTTCTTCATCTTCCTGTCTTATGGCCAAATGATTTATTTTACATGTACTCTTACTATGCCATAGTTGAGCAGTATGCGTAGCTGTGTAAGGCATTTCCTATCTGAAAGGGTAACTAAAATTACAAGATAAACTGTACATATGAAAACAGAAAGAACTATTCTAGAGAGGAGCTAACCAATGTTCTAGTTTGGTTCCAACTAAGTGCTAAATCCAGGTAGCTCACAGCAATCCCACTTAGTTCTTAAGTCTGACAAAGCACTGTCACATAAATCAGAAGAAATATATTTTGCTATTACAAAATAATTTGTATTGTTGAAATTTTAATAAAAAATAAGGTGTACTATGAAATTAATATTTTCTGTTTGTCAAGACTGTGACTCCCTTTCACTGAAGACAGATACCATGCTAGCAGAGCTAGGATCTGAAAATATACGTGTATGTTGATCACTTTTTCTTCAAAGCAGTTAGAATGCCTAGAACTCACTTATCAAAGTGAATCTTCTTTGAACAGCATGACTCTGAGGTACACAATCATGGTGATCAATAGAAACACTATCAGGATATTCTGAAGGTTTCACTGAGGAGTGTTAATATCAACTGAGAACCTGTAAGAAGGTTATTTAGCATCACTGCACCTAGTACAACCAAATACAAACAGTACAGACCTCCCTTGGGATCAAACACATATCAGAGGGAAGAAGAAAATGCAAAGGAAGGAAATCCCAAGCATGCAACTCAACAAAAATTCAAATATATGTGCTGGCCTGTCCAACTGGACACAGAAACATCTGGATGCACATCAACCTTAGCAATCACTTACATGCCCACCAGAACTGCACCAAGCACCCCAGAAAATGAACATGGCAACATTTGCCTTGAAGGATGAACAAGACAAAGAATGGAAAGTTACATAACACTGTTCTTGTCGCATCTGAAAAACAGGTAGTCAGGGATTGAAAATGATAAAGGCTCTCAGACACCTTGTTGATGCTCAAGGACTGCTTGACACCACATATATAGAAACTGAAACGCATTCACAAAACAAATTAATTTCTCCTTGTTTCAGTGTATTACTCACAAATTATTTGTCATTTTCATATTTTTAAGACAATTATATTTTTAATGTTACAGTGTCATGTTGACTGGCACCCTGCTGCAAACAGTTGTCAATTTTAAAGTGCTCCCCTCGTCTAATCACAGATAAACACGTGACCAAACAAACAAACACAATACAATGTCTCAAGCAGAGCTCTTAGGCATCTAATGACCTGCAGTAAATAGGATGTGCAGTTAAGGGCAGCTCTATTTAGCAAACAAAGTAATAATCCATGAGATTGTGCATAATGTCATTTCCCCACAAATTACAGTGTCTGCACTGCAAATGTATAACACCTCTGATGCACCGTGGAGAGACCCTGAAGTTGAAATATAAATTGAATTTCACTTTTACTTTCTGCTTAAGACAAGATTTTGAAACAGTTATTTAGAAAGAAATTATTCCACATAAGTTCAAGAACAGTTCTGAAGAAAATAATAATTAAAATACTCATTTCATAGAGTTATAAGCATGCAAACATGGCTCCAGTCTTTAAGCCAGTAATGCAAAGTGGAGCAGATGTAAAACATCTAAGGTTAGCACCAGAATGACAGGCTAAACACTCAGCTCAGCCTTCCACCCATTTCCCTCACACCAAAGGGGACATGTTATTGGCACAAATAGCTGTCAATAAAAATAGATTCCAAACACAGCTCTCGCAGACGATTTGTATCTTTGCAGCTGATTCCAGAGTAGTTCTGTTATGACAAATAATATCGAGCAAACAATACCAGATTTTCCTTATCTTAAAGCATAATCAACTATTTTTCCATAGCTGGATTTGTAAAGTGTTTTCCATGTTCGCTCACACAAGAATGACTGCAGATCAAACCAAGTCTTTATACATCTCCAAAAATCTGAAGCATATTGGAGGTCCAGCACTTCTGACAAGTCTGAGTGGCCCTGTCTGCCTACCTGGATTCTGCAGTAC
This sequence comes from Chiloscyllium plagiosum, assembly GCF_037043375.1. Taxonomy (NCBI): domain Eukaryota; kingdom Metazoa; phylum Chordata; class Chondrichthyes; order Orectolobiformes; family Hemiscylliidae; genus Chiloscyllium; species Chiloscyllium plagiosum. The sequence goes on from NW_028270155.1 coordinate 39,991,081, forward strand.
CCCAAGGCCACCCAAAGGTTCCACCCTATCGCTCCACCCTAACAGCTCCACTGTCATGACTGAATCAACAGTTGCTGTCTGGCTGTGAAGACTGTTGTAGTTTCAAGTTTGATAAGTTGGAAAGAGGAGGTCTCTATTTTGAATGCTCTCATATCCACCCATTAGCATCCTGCTGCTATGGCTGAAATTGGAAGGTCTTTGGTTGGCCTTCCACCTTAAGCAGCCCACCATCCTTAATGGAGTACCACACCCCTCATCATTAATTGACAACCCTGGAGAGGACGACATTAAATGTCCATTTCCCACACAATGTGGGCTTCAGCCCCCTACTGAACCTCGAGGTTCAGAAGTCTGCAGAGAGAAACCTGCCCTTAGGTCAGATTCCCATATGTACACTGATGACATCCAGCCTTACCTCTCCATCTCTCACCTCCTCCACCATCTATGCTGTGGTTTTTTTTGTGTTGTCTTGAAAGAGCCATAACTGCATGCAACAAAAACTTGCAAAGACTGATATCATCCTTCATCGCTGTCATAAAATGTCTTCCTCAATCAAAAATACTACTCTGAGGTTAAACCAGATGACTCAAAGTTGACAACTTTGCCATTTTTCAATCCTAACCTGAACTTATCAGTTCACAACACAAAAGACCACTTAATTGCATCTGTAATACCTTCACTCATACTTTAGTTTGAATGTTGCATAAACTTTCATCCTGTCTTTTTCACCTCAAAATTTCACCTTCTCCGATGTCCTCCACTTCAGACATCCATTTTTCACCCTCAATAAACGTCAGCTGACCAATTTGTCGCTCTGCTGTGACCTATCCTGCAGTAAGATCCATTCACTCACTCAGTTCTCACTGATCTACATTACCTGCTATCTCCCAATGTCTCAAATTTAAAATATTCATCCTTATGTTTAAATCCCTCCATGCCCTCTCCTTTCCAAATCTCTAACAGCCTACCCCCAATTTCTTTAAACTTCTGATCCTGGCCTCTTGTATATCTGCCCTTTCCATTATACCCATGAAAGCTGATCCATAACAGCCAAGACCACTTTCTCGATTGCTCTACTTACATCCCTCTAAGTATCCACTCCCACTCTTTCTTTAAAAGATGCTTAAACTTCCTCTCAGCTCAAACTTCCCTTCACCCATTTCTGTATTTGTCTCAATCTCCATTCTTCAAATGCAACACAATGAAATGCTGTAGAATTTTCTTTTGCATAAAAGGCACTTTATAAGTACAAGATTTTATTATATTTGGAGATTTGAAGAGATACAGGAGAATACTGTATAAATGCAAGTTATAACTTCCTAATTGCAGAAGTTGTCCAAACAATTATGACAGAATCTAAATTTATACCAAAGCAAATCTAATCTGATCTGCAGAACAAATTGTTCATAATAAACAACAGGCTGAGTTTGGTAACTAGATATACTTGTAAACAATTGATAACTTGCTGAATATCAAACATTTTGCAACATTCTTCATGTCATTCATCTATATTCATTTACCATGGTCACCAACCACTGCAGTGTTAATTTTATTAGCAACACTTCAGAACAATCAACATTGTGTTTTTCTCAATGACCTTGAAAATATTTTCTCACAATTTTAATTAGGACTCTATTCCAGTGTTTTCAGTTCCACGTTGACTCATGTTTTCTAAGTTGTGGAGCTGCTTTTATATTAGTTAACTAAAACATGTAATCCATTATTACAATTATTGCTTCACAAAAAATATTTTGAATTCCTAACTAAATTTTGTTGGAAGTCATCAGTAGTAGATGCCATTGTCCTGACAATCCAGCCTTAATCCTAAATTCAGCAAAGAGCTTTCACTATTCAGCTGTCATTTCTGTTTTGTATTTAACTCAAGCCTTTAACTGGAAACAAGTAATCAATTTCTCCCACAAAAAGAAATTGCTCACCACAGTACTAAATCTCCCAAAAAATAACACATCACCGCAGCAAAACCTATATTAAGGTCTATGGGTCAGGAAGTCGAAGATCTAGTTACAGAGGGTTGTGGCGGGGGTGGGGGGGGGGGAGGCGGGTAGCTGAAATCTAGGCCGGGGAGTTTAGAGATATGTTTGTTTGGAATTATGGTGTTGAATGTAGAGTTGTAGTTAATAAGTAGGAACCCAATATTCCAGTGATGATTGTAAAAGCAGGGAGATAGCGTTTGCTATGGACCTGTTGCACCAGTAGGAAAATTGCATAGTATCAAGGCAACTTGATAGACTAGACTTGATGTGAGCCATGACTAATCTTTGAAGCACTTCATAATTATGCAGGTCAAGCCACCAGGCGGTAGTCATTGAGGCATGCTGCATCCCTTCCTAAGGAAAGTTTCACCATTAAGTGTGCAGTACCTTAACCCTTCCATCTATTTGAAAGCCCTAACTGGATGCCACAGTTACTCTCTCTCACTCAACCACCCTCTCATGTGTGGATCCTCAAAGGTTTCAGATTCCAAACAGGAAACTATCCAACAGCATCCCTTGCGCAGTATTGATATAAAATGTCAACACTTTGCACTATCACTAATGTGGTATACTGAGATTCATGTAAATCTTGTGATATTGTAATTGGTCACATGACTGAAACGAATAAAAGAATAAGTCCAGAATAAGCATGTGAAGTGTGAGGTCTTAGACACTGTGCTAGAGGGCTGTATTTAATAATCTATGATGTATAGGTATAAATTCATTTTTTAATAAACGCGTTACAACACAGAAGGAATTGAAGAGCCTTAATTGTTGATAAGGAGAAAACAGCCTCTGGGCATTGTACTGGCAGACACCCACAGCCTCAGATATTCCAGACTGTTATCTCAATGTATAGGTGGCAGCATTGGCTGAAAGCACAAGAGAAAGTGTGGTGGCAACCAGGGATAAACCTCCAGAGCCAGGGTCTGGTTAAAATCGAGACTAGAAGGCACATTTTTAAGGTGAGAGGAGAAAGATTTGAAAAAGATTAGGGGGAAATGTTTTACACAGAGAGTGGTTTGAGTGTGGAATGAATTTCTTGAGGAAGTGGTGAATGTGGGTACAAATAAAAATTTAAAAGATATTTGCATAAGTACACAAATAGGAAAGATTTGGAGGGATATGGGCTAGGAGCAGGAATATGGGACCAGTTTAGTTTAGGATTATGTTCGGCATTGATTGGTTGGACCAATGGGTCTGTTTCCATGCTGGATGACTCTATGACTCTGTTTAATATATTAAATGCATATTGTAGACCCAAATGAAATTTAATGATAGAACAGAAGAGAGAATATGGAAAGGCAGGTTTGGGGGTCCTCATGTATGAATCACAAAAAGCTAGTATTAAAATTCAGCAGGTAATAGGGAAGGTAAATGGGCTGTTGGCTGTTATTTCAAGGGGAGATGAGCATAAAAATAGGTAAGTCTTGCTAAAACTACACCAACCAGGAGTCAGACCACACCTAGAATACTGTGAATAGTTTTGTTCCCCTTATCTAAAGAATGATATGCTGTAACTGGAAACAACCCATAAAACGGTCACTAGGTTGATTCCGGGTATGGAGGAATTTTCTTCTGAGGAGTGCTTGATTAGTTTGAACTTGTACTCATTGGAGTTGAAAACAAATGAGAAGGAATCTTCTTGAAACATACAAGAATCTTACTGGGCTTGAGAGGGGAGATTGTTTCCCCTGCTGAAAGAAACTAGGACCAGAGGGCATAATCCCAGGCACTGGCACTATGTCTGGCCCTGAAATATGGCTTACATCGCTTCTGAGACACAGAGAATCAGGTTAACATGTTTATCCCAATATCTCAACCCATAAGAAACCATTTGAAAAAGATCACAATGCCATTAGAGTCAGAAAAGACTGCAACCTTTTGCTAAGGTTAGGAGAAGTTACTTTCTACACATGTTTAAGCACATTACAATCCAGGTTTATGCACTCTCATAGTTGCAGATTCATCATCCACCTGATAAGGAGCACTCCTTATTCAAGTACAAACTGACAGAACATGAAAACTGATCTATTTTACATGGAGAACTTAGACAAGAGACTAAACAGGAACGTGTAACCATAGTGAAGGAAGCTTTAGCAGTTACTGTGGATGTGAAAGATTCTCAGTCCTTATAGGACTGAAATTTCAGGTTGAGATGGATGGCAAGCCTTTGTTAACATCTTTGGAATTGAAAGAAAACAAAGATTCAGGCTTAGATTGAAGATTAATTATGAGAATGAAATAGTCTATGGTTCAGGTAAGGCACAAGTGATGGCAAATACCTGGCAACTGCAGATCGAGCAGAAAAAGAGAATCTTATTATTTTACAAGATGCAAAGACTAAATCTACAGGAAAAACCAACATTTCACCAGCAACTGAGAACAAATTGTATAGCTGAAAACTCAGAAGAACTGCAGAAATGTCACTTTCTTGCAAGGGTGGTAAAAATATAGTCCAACAGAACAAATGTGTTATATCTGCAATTAGAAATTCTACAGAAATTATGAGAGGTTATCTAGGTATCATGAAGTGAAGAGCAAAAGCACAACAGTATGGTTGTCAAGCACTTTGAAAGACATGAGGGACAATTGCCTTCAGAGTCGGTGATTTCAAAGGCCATGGTGAAACCAGCAGTGGATTTATTTGATTTTAGAAGGATGATATATTTAGTCCTGGTCAACCGTTATTCAAGATGAAATGAAGTGCCAAGACCTTTCTCAACCACAGTGAATGCTGTGAACAGAGCTCTGAAAATGTTCTTTCTGATACTCAGTTAGCTGGAAGAACTAACATCAGATCATGGGCCTCAATTCAAAACCGAGGATTTCAGGAAGTTCACTTTGGAGGCACTTCAAGTTGGAGGTGACAAGTTCTCCACTTCATCTTCAGTTGATCAGAGAAGCAGAGAAAGCAGTCAAACTGTGAAATTACTAATGCATAAAATCCCCGACTGGAAGTTACCTCTACTCAGTTACAAAGCAACACCATTGATGACTGGGTACTAGTGAGCAGAATTGTTAAATGGTTGGTTACAAACAGATATTCCAGATTTAGAACACAATGTCAAGCTAAACATAACCTCTGAAGACTACCAGAAGCTAAAACAATTGGAGAAAAGTCACAGTAAATAGCAGCAGAGGGGGCACAATGCTAGATGCAGGGTGAAAGCTGTGTCAATCCTAACACCAGGGTTAAAGGTTTAGTTAAGGAAGAGGAAGCCAGAAACCATGGTCATCAGAAAAAACAGATCACTGGATTAGTGGTGCTGGAAGAGCACAACAGTTCAGGCAGCATCCAAGGAGATTTCGAAGCTCCTTGGATGCTGCCTGAACTGCTGTGCTCTTCCAGCACCACTAATCCAGAATCTGGTTTCCAGCATCTGCAGTCATTGTTTTTACCTAGAAAAAAACAGATCAACCAAGGTCTGATATTGTCAGAACTTTGGAAGGGACATTCAGTAGGAACAGGAAGACATTCTTTTATTTATTCACAGGATGAGGGCATCACTGGTTAAACAGCATTTATTGCCCATTCCTAATTGCTCAGAGGGCAGTTAAGAGTCAGTTGCATTACTATGGGTCGGGAGTCACATGTAAGCCAGACCAGGTAAGGACGACAGTTTTCCTCCCTAAAGAACATTAGTCAACTAGCTGAATTTTTCTGATAATTGATAACAGATTCATGGTCATCATTAAACTGTTAATTCTAGATATTTCTTGAATTGAAAATTCTACCATCTGCCATGTTGAGATTCAAACCCAGGTCTCCAAAACATCATCTGACTCTTTGGGGTTAACAGTCCTGTGATAATTATATTGTTTTCCCGATCTTACTCGAGTCAAGAGTGAATGCAGTTATAAATAAGGGAGTATTACATAAGCAGTTGAAATGTCTTACTTTATAGTAAAATGCAAGCAGTCTCATCAACAGTATATATGTAGAAAGCCAGAACGCAAGATACTCCAGGATTGTGTTTCAGTATGCAAGTAGCAAGATTGGCTTAAAGTATATGATAAAGCTGCTAGAATGAATGCTACCTACCAAAGATTTACCAGAAAGTACTGATGCTGTTGAAGCTTGGAAATCAGTGAGTGCATCATTGGAAGTATCATTTGATAAAGACAGATCCTGCAGCAAGCCTGGCTTTAGACCTGCTCAACTGAGGTGATATCTTTCATTAAAGCAAAAAAAGTCTATATGATCCACAACATAAACGCAACTATTCAAACACTGCCTGAACTAAAAGCAGCCAACACAGCTGTGAAAAAGATAGGAATATGCTGCACAAATAAACACTGTATGTGACAACAGAAACACAGGAGGTGTGTGTGCCAATATAACTATTGTAATATATGCATTTGTTCCTTAAATATTTGCCAATGCCTATCTATCAATCCACCAACATATGGTGCAATGAAGTTACTCAATCTTTCAGAGTACTTACCCATGAAACCTGTGAGGTTTTTTTTGTTTAGATTTAGCCTAGTTTTGGACTGGCCTACATCATTTTTCATCTGAATGAAGAATTATATTATATTATGATCACTTTTTTCTTAAGGATCAAAATTATTAATTAGCTTCTTCTCATTGTACAATACCAAGCTTTGGATAGCCTACTCCCAGATGGTTCCTAAACGTACTGGTCTATAAAGATCATCTTTGTATACACCCCACTGTATTACTGCAAATGCTGGATGCCTATTCTAATATGTAGATTAAAGTTACACATAATTAATCTGGCATGTATGTTATATATACCTCTAATTTCCTGATTCATGACGTCTCCTACCTGACCATTGTTGTTTGAATGCTTTTGAAGAACTCCCAAAAAAACATTCATTGTTGTTTCTCAGCTCCATCTCATTGAATTCCACATTTGGATTTTCTAAGTCAATAATCTTTCTCATTATTGCACTAATATAATTCTTTTCTAAAATGCCATCCCACCTCCTTTTATTTTCTTTTCCTGTTCTTCTGAAATATTGAATATACTTTGACATTCAGTCCCCAATCTTGGTTACCCTGCAGCCATGGCTCCATAATCACAATCATATCATACCTGTTTACAACTGTTTGCACTATTAATTTATCTACCTTATGGTGAGTCTACTACTCATTCAGATGTGATACCTTTAGATTTGTCTTTTTAACATTTGTTCAGATAATTCTTGTATTACAGCCTATTTGCCATGGCCTTTGCTTTCTCTGCCTCCTACTATACTTTCTACTTTTCTGTCTTTCATTTCTCTCTTCTTTCTCTTGGATATCCCATTTTAGATTCCCACTCCCTGCTACTTTAAATCCTCCCCCTCCTTACTGGAAAATGCCTCTGTGAGGATATAGGATTTGGTCCTGCTGGAGTGCATGCCCATCTAGTTTGTGTAGGTTCTACCCTCCCCAGGAATATAAATTCTTTGCTCTAACCCCTCTAGCCATGCATTCATATAAATCCTTTACTCTTATCCCTCCACCCATACATTCATCCAATACATTCTCCAATTCATGGTCCTACTAGCATGTCACATTGGAATAATTCAATGATTATAACCTTTGTTATTCTTCCTGTTAAATTTATTTCCTAACTCCTTATAAACTGCTTGCATAACCACATCCCTCTTATTTACCTGTCAGTACTGACATGGATCTGTTCTACTTGATGTCTCATCCAATATATTTAAAGAGCCCTGAAGCTTTACTACAAATCTTCAATTCCTTTTTCATTTTTTTCTGCCATACATTGCTCATATTCTACAGAACCTCCCTCCCCACAGAAAATCAACATACATCATAAAGATGCCTGCCAATTTCTCTCTGTAATAACTGTAGGACATTGCTGAATCAGCTTTAAGTTGAATTCAACCTACTTTCAGCAAGAATATCCCATCTGAGAAATACCATACCAATATTGCATCATTCAACCCATAAACAGATTTGTTTAATTTCCATATTTTCCTTCTATATCACCTTCATTGCGTGATTTCAAATATACTTCTTTTGAAAACCTTTCTTTCAGCAAAAACGTAGCTTTCACCTTGATTGACCTTGGAGTATGTTGCAACAAGAACTAAGAAAATTATTAAGGGGAATTCAATTTAGCATCTTAATCACTGAGCTTTCCTTTGAAACTTCAAGTTACTAGTCTGGCTTTAGTCTTACAAGTCCCATAAGGGAGCACATTTTCTCTACATATCTAACTATGATAAGGCTGGCTGTCCCCTAGTTAGTACTTTAATGTATACAACAAATTCTTTCCAGCTTTCAACTCTTGTTTTTTGGTCACTGCTAATCAACTTTTTTTTTCTTTGAAGCTAATAAAACCTATTGATCATAAAGGTTTTTATGTCTCATGGTGTTCCCTGCCCGTTTGATGAGACAGAAAGCCATGACACCTTCCTTCATAGAAAAAGTTCATTGATATTCAGTTTTACAACTCCTTCAATCCCTGACTGTTATAGGTACTTCCACAGATGGTCTGTTAATTAATAGCAACCACCTGTGTCCTCTTAACCTTGAATAACTACATTAACAAAATTTACTGCTGGGCAGCAGGGATCTCCAGTGGAGGTCTGTCTAAGCAGGAATTCCCCACTTTCCATCAGGGACCAGGGATGAAGTGTATTGCATGCAGCAGTCCCATGTAACCACGGACTGTAGTGGTTCATGGACTCCCAGGCCAACTGTTTAATTTGTGGTGCTGTAGACCATGTTTATATTGGTTGTGGGTGATTGCACAGCATTGTTAGTTATTTGAAAAAGTATTTTGTTGTACTTTTGATTGCTCCACGCTCCTGATCTTTGAGCATCTGGTGTGGAGGGGTGTGGACACATCAAGGGACCTCCTCATGGGTCGGCTCTTGGGCCTGGCCACATTGGCCATTAACAGGTCCAGATGGCTGTGGAAGTCATAGCTGCTGACTGTCTGCCCCTCTATTGTGGCTATGTTTGTGCCTGGGTGTCCTTGGGGGCGGGAGCACACAGTGATTATAACATTTGTTATTCTATCTGTTACATTTATTTCTATCTCTCTATAAACTGTTTGCATAATGTCATCCCTCTTTTTTACCTGTCAGTACTGAGGTGGATCTGTTCTATTTGATGTCTCATCCAATATATTTAAAGAGCCCTGAAACTCGACTACAAATCTTAAACTTCTTTTTCCTTTTTTCTACCATACATTGCTCAAATTCTACAGAACTTCCCTGCCCACAGAAAATCAATATTATAAAGATGCCTCTCCAGACCTTTAAAGAGAGTTGGCACTGAAGAGGGTGGAGTACTTCATCTCCCCTGCCAACTCCATTTTGATTTATCCCCACCCCCTCTCCTTACCTTTCCCTCACCTTTGATGGGCTAGATTGTCCTTACGGTCTTTGCATGTAAACTAATCTACTGGAAAATACAATGATTTTACTAGTGGCCGTTAACAGTTGAAAACAATACCAGAGGTGATTTGGTGATAAAACTGTAAGAGCTCTTCTGGATATAAAATAACTATTTTAATAAATTTGTGGGTCTTGTGGTGCAGTGGTGATGTCTCTGGGGACCAGGGGCCTGGGTTCAAGCCCCACCTGCTCTAGGAATGTGAAATAATATCTCTGAACTGGGTGATCAATAAATATTGACATTAACAAACTCAATGTAAGTGACCAAATATTAAGAACACACACTTCATCAACTTTGCACTTAACATTGTTTAAATGAAGCTTCTGGTCAAAATTAGCAATTTATTAATAAGTGAGAGATATCAGAGGAACAGGTTTGATGGGTGAGTGTATGAGTTGTTAGGCTCCTCTTCGTTCAAAAGGACACTGTCAACGACTTTAAAGAAGCTATCTTTCTTGATTCTCTTCTATTCTCCATTTATTGAACATCAACTTCTTCTGGTGAGCCTGTAGTCAGAGACACAGTTCCACATTTTGACGGCACTGGGATTTTAACTACATTACTAGACAGCACCATTTGTCTATTTACAACACTCCTGTCTGTCTGCAGTGAAGACTTTAGTCTTGTTTTAAAACCTAAAAATTAAAATTACAGCCTGTGAGACTTACTGTAAGGGTTCAATGTCCTCCTTCTAATTTAGTCTTCATCTTGCAAGCTCCATTCTCATCTACTCCTAAACCATAAATGAATTTGCTAATATGGGTGCCTAGTACCATAGTTTCAAGGTTAGAGTGGTGCTAGAAAAGCACAGCAGGTCAGGCAGCATCCGAGGAGCAGGAAAATCGACGTTTTGGTTTTTTGAGGGCTTTTGCCCAAAACGTTGATTTTCCTGCCCCTCGGATGCTGCCTGACCTGCTGTGCTTTTCCAGCACCACTCTAATCTTAACTCTAATCTCCAGCATCTGCAATACCCACTTCCAACTAGTACTAAAGTTTCTTTAGGCACCAACATTTAATATGCTTGCATTGTGTTACTGGCACCAATCATTAATATTTGTTCAGTAACTTAACTCCACTAGCTCTGACTACATTGGCAGAGTTAGCATCATTCCTGCCCACTAGTTAAGTCTCTGTGCATATGGCTATATTGCTAGTCTGAGGAGTTGCTTAGTAATATTGTGAGATTAGTCTCCTTGTTACCTTTTACCTTCCCATGTGATACAATACCTTTCTTCCAATTAGCTCCACCTAAGCTGAGATGAGGACAGACGTTGAACATATGGTTATTACAACCAGACAACATTCATGTATAATTTAGCAAGGACCTGTTCATACTAAACATGACACTGCCACAACTTGGGGACTGAAATATCTGAGCATTTGACCTTATCAATGTTTGTTTCTTAGTTGATCTGAAAGATAGCAGTCAAGAGCATCAGGGACCTGATAAGTTACTCAATTTGCTAAAGGAAGTGCTGCAATAGGAACAAAAAGAAAAATGCAGTGGACGACATAATTTATTGTATGAACCTTTGGAATTGGACAGCAGGTTAGTTACTCTGAGACTTTGTAACATACATTCTGGCAGCTGCCTCTATAACAACACTGAACAAAAGCTGGAAGCAAATGGTGTCCGTGCACTCTCCATGAAGAGAACAAAATCAGTATTTAAAACAGAGAAACATATTTATCTGAAATGAATTCCTCCATGATAGCAAAATACTTATAGCCTGAGCCATACCTAACTTCAGAAATATCATATGGATAAAGCTTCTTAATGTCCAAATGAATAAATCACATAAGAATGCTTAATTTACTCAACTTCAAACTGTTGGACAGCAAATCTGAAAGAAAAATTATATTCCACACGAAGAGTACTTTTCTGGAAACTATCTTCCCATCACAGATACTTTAGCATGATGTCATGTTATATCTGTAATATAACTACAGACTGAAAATTTTCCCACTGGATCCGAGTATTTCACACACTTGTATTTATTTAACACCATGCATATAGTCTTAAGATATTTGCCAACCAATTTTAATTAGCCAGGTCTAATATAACAGATATCAATCAAGATGTAGTTTGTTTTAAAACTTTAATTAACAACTGGTGGGCAGATCATTTGTTCACACATCTTAAAGTTAGATTATTCAGGGCAGTGTTTGAATGTTTGTTGCACATTCTAGCAGATCAGTAAGGAATTTTTGTCAGCTTACCCCATTCTTCAGAGTGCAGACCACATAATAATTCAAGGTGTCAATTTATGATAAAGTGCTGCATACAGTAAAATTTATTGGATGATGTAAAACAAATCTTACAACAAACAGATTTTTAGGTACCAGTTAAATGACTTCCTGCTCAATGCCACTTGTAACAACCACATGAAGCAAAACGCTCAACATGTCACAAGGTGATTATTTGGCCCTCTTTGCTTGATGATATTAACTCAAAGAATGACAGGACAGTTTTTGTTGGAAATGTATCACAACCTTTTTGAAGATTAACATTAAATTATCTAGATTATACTGTTTATAACCTGTCTGTCCCCCGTTCTGGCTCTTAAAATTCCACTTTTTCCTAATAAAAACCTTCTCCTTTCTTATTAAAGACCACTCCTCATATTATCCAAGTCAATTCTTCTTCCTCTTTTTAAACTTCCATTCTATCTACCCTTATTTAAGACCCATTTCCCTGCTCTTATTAAACATTGCTCTACCTGTTCTTTTTGAAGTTCAATTTCTCAGCCCATCTGGCTCCAACCATCCCTGTTGTTTCTTATAAAGAAGTTCTTGTTGCCATGGAGTGAAGAAAAAGAGGTAATAAAAACTTGTTGAGGCAAAATGGTCAAAGAAATATGAGCAATGCCAGTTGGGAGAGATTTGCGAGTTAAACCCAAAGCAAAAAGAAAGGGAAAGAGAAAGAAACAGATGGCAAAGACAAAGGGGGAGGAAAATCTGAAGTGAAGGAAAGAAGTAGAAATCAAAAAAGGAAATGTAAATAGAAAAGTAAAAAAAATGAACAGGAGATAAATTATTGTAGACTTGTTCCCAGCAAAATCCTCAACTAAAGTGGTTGTATTTGGTCCAAAAATATTTACAAATCATTGAATCAGACAGTTTCATCAAATGTATTTTCCAGAATAACAGGTAGTTTGATCAAGATTTGAATAAAGGCAGTTAAGATAGGTGGGGCATATAAGAGCCTTAAAAATCTCCACAGTTATTTTGTCAGTGGTTTTACAGATGCAAAAGCACAAAGTTCCTCTTGCTTTCAGCTGAAATAGGGTGATAGGGGAGTTAGAACCTTCTTCCTGGGACTGGATGTGGAGCTGTAATCATGGCTATCTTCATAATGTTGAAGATCAGGAGATTGGTGGAAGTACAGAATGCTAGACAAAGGACAGTTTGAGCTGGTCCAAAGTCTTATTGACAGCATTAGGACTCATCATACTGACACATGGCACTTAACTATCACTCACATGGAATGAACAATAAATTAAGTGTCATGATCTACGCAATGCAAACTTGAAAGGTTATTTCAGGAACCTTCATCACTAACTCATACTTTAGATCCACCATTGGTGCATCTTTAGTTCTGTGGTTAGAATTGACAGAGGAGTCCTCGGACTTTCCAGAGAAGAGCAAGTTGTCTGCGGATCCACTGTCATATGACTGATGTACACCCTTCCACTATTAGCATTACACACATTATAATGGATGCAGCATCTCAGATGGCTAAGGTGGCACGCATTAGGAAGCACATCATACTGTGAGCAGTGGCAGGTGCTGGAAACCAGGACAATGGCAGACAGTCCCCTTGAGGGTGGGAGTGAAGGTTGGGGGGAGGGTGAAGGATAGGAAGAGAGACAGAGACGTACAACACTTCAGTCTTTGTTCGGCAGGATAGATGCTGAGTCTCAGGAGTCTCTAATGCAAAGCTGTGAAGTAGTATTGGGGAAAGTGTGTGTTTCCAAAGATGTTTTGGAGATTGGAGGAGTTCAACACGAACAGATTTCCATGGTATCTCACACTGAATCACCTACAGTAATGCCCATCTCCATCAGAAGAGTGAACAACTTGATGAAAAATCAGATATGACAGAACGTCAGATATGGTTGGCCCACATCAATGGCCTGCTCAAACTGGCTGCCAGCTTACACAACACCTCACTTTCCCATCTACCCAAGTGCCCTTCTGCCTTTGGTTGGCAGAGAAACACACCCAATCCTAAGGGAGTAGGTGGAGAGAGGGCTCCTGACACTGAAAGCTCTTCTCAAGGTTCCTCCACCTCTCAACCAATACCGCTGGGATTTCACCAGGCAGTAGTATTAGGAAATTTGGGTGCAAAAATTCTCAGTTGTGTGACAACACCCAGTTGGGTGTTTTTCACAGCGTAAAAGTGTTTCATTAATGCTCTGAATTTTAAAGGAAGTAGATGTGGAATTTTTCCATTTACAATTGCTCTTTTACCCTCCAACATCAGATGTGGGGATGTTCGCTGATGATTGCACAATGTTCAGCAATATGTTGTCAAATTCTTGGAATTCCTTCCTTAACAGCATTGTGGATCTACCAAAAGCACATGGTCTGCAACAGTTTAAGAAGGCAGCCCTCCATCACCTGCTCAAGGGCAACTAGGGATGATGACCCAGCCAGTGACACCCACATACCATGGATAAATGAAAATAAAGTTTATGTCTTGTCAAGATGAGATTCCTAATGCTAGGTCCACCATGGCTCAGACTGGCTTTTCGCACACAATCTTCCCATGTTCACTTTATTGGTTATGAAGCCAAACTCTTGGGCTCCTTCCTCAAGAATCATGTGTCTGGAGAAGCAGAAGTGTTCGTCACTGCTGGGACCTTCAGCTTTTCCACCTCTGGTTTTATGTATGGGCCGCATGGCACTTTACAGAACTACATGTCAGAAAGTGGCCCTCACATTGTGGGGCTTGAGCCTCAATATTCAACCCATGTCTGAGAGGAAAGAAAGGCTCACCTTGCACTTCACAGATAAGGACCTGGAGTTGTTAGTGGATGAAACAGTGGAGTGATAACATGTCTTCTGTCAGCCAAAGGCTGCAGAGGCCACATCAACCTCCAGCGTAGACTTCAATTGCCGCCCAGGTTGGTGCAGTGTCCTGAATGAAGTGGGATACCCAGCAACATAGGAAGACAGTTCTGTCAATGATCTTCTGCTCTCACAAGGATAAGTGACACCACCTTCTCTCTGGTAGGGCCTCTACTCACTCTAATTCTGCCACCACACAAGCATCTCTCCAGGTTTCATGGACTACAACACTCATTTTTGCATGCATCATCTTCCCTCATTGGCTCGCACACAGCTCACTCTCCCAAATTACTACCTCTTCCTGCCCCCTGTGCTTCCCATTCACTTACTGCGGACACCTCACCACCTCTCATGCTCACTGCCCATCATCATATACAATCCTGCCTTTGTCACACTGGAGGAAAGACTGGCCCGACCCCCAGACAAATGGTTCAACAAGGTATTCCCAGATCTACCTGTAATCCCCAGACTGGTTGTATTTTACCTGACTGTGTGTGATCTAATCCCTGAACTGTATAAGCATGGATCCCCAGACACTGGTGGAACCAAGTGCCTGATTGAATGCATCCAAGGCACTGATTCGAGATAGGATAAGCCCATTAACTGATTGTGGCGGAACCCTCTGACAATCTGTCATCTCTCTTTGCCCATATTAGGACTGCTACCCTTTAATTTTCACATATGGGAATTTGTTCGAAGCTTTTTTTTTCCATTCATAGGAAGAGGGCGTCGCTGGCCAAGTCAGTATTTATTGCCCATCTCTAATTGGCCAGAGGGTAGTTAACAATCAACCACATTGCTTTGGGTATGGAGTCACATGTAGGCCAGGTCAGGTAAGGATGGGAGTTTCCTTCCCTAAAGGATATTAGTGAACCAGATGAGTTTTTCCAACAAACAATGATGGATTCGTCATCATCATTAGACTCTTACTTCCAGATTTTGCTAAGTTCAAATTACACCATCTGCAGAGATTGGGTTCGAACACGGGTCTCCAGAACATCACTGGGTCTCTGGATTAACAGTTGACCATCTATTCCACTTGGCCATAGCCTTCCCTAGATGCAGGCAAATGCTTGCACATTCTCCAAGTGTGATGCATAGCACAGTGCCACTGATGACATGTTCACCCCCCTGGACTGTTCAGTGCTCCTTATTATCACAAGCTCCCTGCCCCCCCTCTGTGCCAAAAAGCAACACAAGCTGCAGAGACTGGCAGCCTGTACTTGAGCACAAAAGACCTTGTACACTAAGAACACAATGTGACTCGCACAAAAGCTGGTAGCATTCAAGTAAGCTAAAGTAGGACAGTAAGATGCACCTTTCCAAGTGAATTCAAAAGCATCCTGCATAGATACATGAGACTCTATCCCCATGTGCAAAGTGACATGGCAGAAGCATGGCAAATGTGTCCGTCAGCTCCAAAGTGTTGACAGAGTGAAGTGGCTTTTAGTTTGTCCACAAGGAGGCATCAGTACATGGTGAGAGGCTGGTTACTTGCTGAAGCCGATTTGAATAAATGAAAGGCCAAGCAAGATTGTGGTCAAGGAGCAGGAGCATTGCTCAGAAGAAGCAGTTGCATGGTAGTTAGGACAAGCAATTGGCTGACTGCAGACACCAGGTACCCATTCTGATTTACATGGCAGGTGTTTGTGATGTTGGTATCTTGGTAAAGGAGACAGTTGGGGGTTTTAATAGAATGCAAATGTATTGTAATAAGGTAGTCATCACTCAATTGCATCATTCTGAAGTTGCCATTTTAAGCTTTGGGAAAAATCAAAAACCTATTCTTTTCATTCTTAAGGTACATCTGAACCATTTGAACCATTCATCACACCACACCCCAGGAGAGAAAATTGTGATGTAAACTTTGTCACATGTCCTCTACTTTATTAGATCCCTCATTGACCTCAATCATTTTCATTCTGATGAATGAAATGAACTGTCTTGATTAGTGGATGTGGTAGTGTATGTGTGAAAGTCATCATTGGCTGCACAGTTGCTGAACTTTGGGGCATAGCGTGGCACAAAGATCTTGATGGCTCTAATTCTATGCTGCAGGCACATCTGTGAGGTGAAGTACACTATATGAGGATGTCACAGTTTCTCTAGCAACTGGATCTGCAGCTCCAAATGCAATGGTTTGATGCTCCTCCTCCTCATTATTCTCTCCAAAGATGTTGTGCACGCACCACCTTTCATTTCTCTCTTTAGAGCCATGTTGTGCCATGATCAATGACCATTCTGGAGAATTTGCTGGGGCCAAGTTGATGGATACCTCCAAATCTATCAAAGTACCAAAGCCCCATCTTGATCGTGCCAATGGATTTCTAGACTGTTTTTCTGATGGTGATATTCGTCTCCCGTACCTAGGTAGCAACTTTTCCTTATTAGCCAGGTCTTGAGTAGATATCCCTTTGTCCCCCTAGAATCCCGCTGAGATTGTCTGGTGGAGAAAACATCAGATTGCCAAAATATGAAAAAGAGCTGTGGGGGCATTCCTAGAAAATTATCAACACCGTCTTATGATGGTCAAACGTCAGCTGGACATTAAGGCAGAGGAAACCATTCTGCCAAACAAAGAATATCTGATTGTGTCTTGACTGCCACATAAGTACACCAGCAGATCCCTAGAAGGACCCAGACACAAAGATGTTGAGGACTGTGGTCACTTTGACTGCTTTCAGAAATGCACGGACACTTATTCCTTTCAGACTACCCACATCTGTGACTATTTGCTGTGGGAGCCTGAGCTCGCTCCTTACAGCACTGCAAGAATCCTAATTGCCCTGTGTTGAAGGTATCACCTCCTTTGAAGTTCGGCTCTGTGCCCATCCCTCTTTGCTGAGTAACAGTATGTAGCTGTGGGGGATGTGGCTGCTGCTGCTGGACCTGTTCTCTGTGATCCACATGTTTCAGGGAAGTCCCACACTCAAGAAATTGAGATTGCACTCATTGAATTCCAAGGCATTTAAATACAATTGGACAAAGTTGCTGTTCCTAAAACAAATTGCAGATTCTGGCTGAAAAAACTAGACCTGTCAATATTAGCTTTTCACAAGCTTGCTGGTTTCAGCCTTTATACTGTAGCTAATGGGTCAATTTCAGTTAACAATGACTTCCCACTGTGCATTTGCCTCCTCTAACCTGGTGAGATGTTGAAACAGCATGAAACCCCTCACTGGCAGGAAAAGACAGTATATAGGGTTAAAGAGGCTCTTACTCCATTATTTAATTGTTGTAATTGGTTTCCCAGCTGATCCAAGGAGTTTCCTGCTGACCTCAGAACTCATCTCATGGAAGGAAGGAAGGGGATGTCACTTTTAGCCCAATGTCACTTTTAGGGGATTTAACTCCCCCCATACACACCAAATCATAACTGGGAAAATTCTAACCTAAGGGCCAACAGCTCTTGGATGTTCATTGGATGCTAGTTTCAAGTCACATCATGCAAAAAATAGACTATTTTAACCACTGTACCACAGAACCTAACAAATATGTACATTATGCACGTGTAGCCTGTGCATTGCCCATGTGTCAGGTCTATTTGTGTATCAAATTATATTTCAATAATTGGATTTTATTATAATACAATTCAATCAGTTCATTCAAGACTGCAAAAAAAAGTCAGGAAAAGACTATACAGCACTTTGAACTTGCTTCATCAATGAGTAAGATCATGACTACCTCAGCCCCACTTATTTGACATGCCCAATATCCCTTGCTCCCCTTAGAGAACTAAATTCTGCCCATCTCAGCCTCAAGCAGATTCAATGACGAAGAATCCACAATACTCTGGGATAGAGAATTCCAAATTTTCAGAAGTCTCTGGAGGAAAAAAATTCTTCTTACTTAAATGATCAGTCCTTTTCCCTAACAGTGTACTCCTGTGTTCTAGATTTCCCATTCAGAGCAAACAACCTCTCAGTGTCCACCCTGTCAAGCTACTTCTGAATTCTCTGGGTTTCATTAAGATCATCTCTCATTCATCTAAACTTCAGAGATTATTGGTTCAATTTACTCAGCCTTTCATTACCAGACAAACAATCATATCAACCTATCTTCTTGTGAATCTTAGCTGTGCTGCTTCAGATAAAATTATATCCTTCTTTAAATATAGAGCACACAACTATGCACAGTACTCCAGGTATGGTCTGACTGAAGCCTTATACAACTGTAGCAAGGCTTCCTTAACCTTTACTCTAATCCTTTTACAATAAATGCCAACAGACTATATGCTTTCCCAACGATCCTGTGGTTCCTTTGTGTGAGTATGCTTAAGTCTCTCTGAACATCAACATTTAGATATTTCACAATTTTTAAAATGTATTGTACTTTTTGACAGGTACATCTGGGCCAATGACTGCAATCTGGAACTCTAAATGCTCCACTGTGCTTGGATTAAGGGAGGGACCACTGTGCTTAGGTTGGAGAACCCAAGGGCTCGGACAAGGAGCACTGGGACCCTTAATTTCTACCCCTAGTCCTGCAACCAAAGTCAATAACCTCAAAACTGTACACATTATACACCATCTACCAACTTTTTACCCACTCACTAATCCTGCCTATACTGCTTTCTTCCCTCCTCAAAACTTACATTCATACATAGCTTTGCACCAGCAGCAAACATAAATACAGCACTTCTCCTTTACATTGTGCATGACAGAGGAGACCAGTTCCCTTCAGCTGTGTCTTTGTTCAGAAAGGACATACTGTTTTTGCAGAATTTCTCCGCACAGCTTTGGCCCTTGGATATCTGAAAACTTTTGGAACTTTGCTCATTGATATATTATACAGCACTGCATCTTTTGTCATTGACTGTATAGCTGTTGTTATTGTAGTTCTTTGCTGACCATGTGTAGGTATTCCTATGGGCATAATTTTGTTCAAGAGGAAAAGAAGAAGATTCAAGGAGGGATGAAATTCACCTGAAATTTTACTTTAGATATTCCATACAGACAAATCCTGACTTTGATGTTCATAGATACAGAGTCACAGGGCTAATCTCAACCTGTTAGTAACCTACCCATGCAGAATTAGTTCCTGATGCAACCATTAATGAAAATTGCACATTACTATAGCCAGGCTTATAAACTAATTGCAGCAATGGAATAGCTTTTGCTTATGATTATCAAGTTTATAATGAAGATCAAATCTGACAAAGACCATATTTTAACATGCTGTCACATAAATATCATTACATCAGTGCATGTTTACCTTGAAACCTTATTCAGATCAAAACACTTCTCATCACCTATCCACAGTTTCAAATGATGGGTGAGGTAACATCATTTTGCAGTGTCTCCTACAATCCTGCTTCTTTTGGAATGTTGCACTCTCCTGCAAATAGCGCTACTTGCTGCCACTGGAGCAACTCCAGTAAGATCTCAAATTCCTGATTGATGAATGGTGTCAGTCTTTGACCAGTCTTTTTTCACACATACTCAATAACAATTCCAGCTTTAAGGGTAAGCAGTAACCCTTTAAGAGCTGTTGGTGCTAGGAATCTGAGCTTACAATGTCTGCCTGCTCCCTGGATATCATGACTAATGCACCATGAATCCATAAAAACCTCACATGTTAACCAATCCTCAAGTTCACATTTTCTCAAGGATGTGGAATATCTCAGCGGAGATATTCCACACAATCAGTCTAAGTTACCTCTGTCAGCTAAATTATAATTACCAGAGATACTAAAATGTACGCCTTTTGTGGTTAGACTTGTCCCACTGTGAGAACACATTAGGAACTCATCACTATTTTCTGACCAGTCTACTGCTCCAAAATGAATCTTCACCAAAGTGGGAATGGTAAAGAAATGATACCAGAAACAGAACATTACAGGGTGGACCTTCTAGGGCTAAAGTACAATGAAAGAGTGTGGCAGCAGCTTTTGTCTTAGATTCCCCAAAAGGAAAATAGCAGTCTACTATGTCGACAGAGACACCAAACAGTTCCTCATGAAGTGAACTAACAGCATTGGTGAAACCTGGAATCAGGTCCCCAACAATAATTATTGAAATATGAATAAAAATAGTAAAAGACAATAAGAATGATGTTTAATGTTAGCCAGCCTGAGGTCTAGATGCCAGCAACAAAAGCTAACTGTGCAGTGTGAATTTTGTCAATGAATGATGAGAAATTGAAAAAGACATGTATTGGTTTAGCTCCCTTGAATGCTCAATTAGTAAAGGTAGTGTGTGACTGTGCCATATAGACTAGAAGCTTCCAGGTTTGATTGCCAGACTGCACTGAATTAGTTGATCTCAGCAAGAGTGGCAGAAGGAGCACTGCAATTGGCCTCATTACTCCCTCTTATTGGATTCTGTTACCTTTCTCAGAAAGCTAATGCTTTCATTTTGCCAACTTCCTTCACTTTTTTTCATTTTCTGAAGGCATTCATTCTGATCAGGTAATGTCCTATGAGTTCCAAGGATATGCAGGATGAAACTTAAGTGGTCAAACTCCAATTGTGAGCTTAATGTGTGTTGGCACCTTATTTGACTATAGAGGGCATCGCAGTCAATCCCAAATTTGACCTGATATTAATCACCATGTAGAAGTCTGTTAATAGCTTTCAGAAATAGGAATAATTAATGATTTTTTTTTCATCTCAATACAGTTGTGTGTGACCTATTGCAAAGCTCCTAATGCCACCCTTCTTGAAACTAGGTAACAGAGGGTGGGATTCAAATTTGGAACCATATGGTCTGCAAGAACTCTGTAAAACACTAACTTTTTAAATCAAACAATGATGAGAATGAAGGAAATGCTGTTCATCAAAATCTATGTCAGAATACACACTGAAAGTTAGTCTGTGCAACAGTCCGGAATACCTGGCATGACTACAGATGTTAAGAGCAAAGTCTCATCATTAAAAGGCTTCACACCATAGAAAACTAAGATTGGGGAAAGGCAATTCAACTTATCCAGCTCCACTTTACACCACCCCTCGCCTCCTCCCGCAACAGGCATATCTAATCTTATTATAGTATTTTTACAACTCATACAACTCACATCCTGTACATGAAACATACTAATGCTTGTCTGACTATCAACTTAAAAGTTGAAGAAGAAATTATGAGAGACAAACTGTATCAATGTGCTTCACAAAGCATGTGAATGAAAATGTCACATAATGGGTTACATACCATGTACTTCAAGAAATAGTCAACTTGAAAACAGTCCA
Source organism: Chiloscyllium plagiosum (assembly GCF_037043375.1). NCBI lineage: Eukaryota > Metazoa > Chordata > Chondrichthyes > Orectolobiformes > Hemiscylliidae > Chiloscyllium > Chiloscyllium plagiosum. The sequence goes on from NW_028270155.1 coordinate 40,012,721, forward strand.
GGCCACCCCACTGCCACAACGTCTACCATGATCTACATTGGCTTTACAATTTTATTTGCAATTAAGAGAATTAATGAAGAAAAACCTTCCTTTTGTCCAACCGGACATTTTGAAGAAGCTGTGAGAATGCTTCACAGCCTTTAATTGCGAAAATTCAGAGAACAGAGTTGGAATGCTAACAAAATAGAAGTATGCATTCCTAATCAGAGGGAGAATGGATCAAAAAGTCGGCCAAAAGTTGTTTTTATTTAACAATATGCAACAAAATCGAAACATTAAAAAAATTTAAACTTAGATTGTTTTGTTTGTTCAGAAATAATAAATTCCAGGCCATATTTCCAAATGTCATAAGAAACTATTAGAACATATTTGTGAAATTTGAATAGGTTGTTGGAGCACATTTAGCTAAAGCTGTTACCGAGATACAGTACTGGAGTATTATTAGATCCCATTAATCATCACTCTGCTAAAGGCATTGACAACAACTATGAAAAGGGTTTTTACAGTATATAAATCATGTGTTCTCTTTCCTAGTTATTGTATGATACAAAGGAATTTTAGGCAAGAATAATGCCAAAGATTTCAGTTTTAATTAATATTTACAAAATTGAGGACTTAAGTCTAAAATATTATGCAATACTAACTGCTACAGCAGTAAACCATAAAACAATTACAGAGGTGTTAGGGCCAAAACAAGAAGGTTCAACTGGCATCTAAAAATGAAAGAAAACCCTTGAGCTGGCATTTGACAACCAGCAGTAAGTCCAAGTTTTTAAAAAAAATTAATATTTATTCTATATTGTTCAACTTTTTCCTCAGTTTGTTACTCCCTTTTATATGGACACAATCAGAGAGTGAACACCAGTGGGACAGCTTCCTGATCAAATTGTTAAGAGGTGCATCTTAATGGAATCTTAATCACCTTAATGCCAGGGCTAGGCAGGCAAAACTTGACTCCAATTGAATCTTGGTACAAATGTTACTATTTGCTAATGGAGCAAATACATATTCTGATGGTGTCATTGTGATAGAATTCATTCAGCTGAAGGAGTCTGGCCATTCACCCCATTCCTATTGTTCTTCTGGTTGGGCATCCAAAGTGCTTAAGGCAACATCACATTATATATTTATCCAACCATCACATCAAAATAGACTTAGTTCAATAATATTAACTTACTTTAGAAAAGGTTGTTGTAACTTTTGAGAGGATTTTACCAGTTGACCGCATAATAATGACAGTTGATCGACAGAACTGTGCCAATGTTGTAATGAGTTCTGTGATGATGTCACGAATCATATAACCGGTGATATTGAAGGGATCTCATAATATAGACTAATTGAAAGCAGGATAGATTCATAGCACTACCAAAATAAGGAAAACATTGTGTAACTTACAGCATGAGCTAACTTCAGTATAGGGAACATAAATGGAGACATTTAGAGACAAGTGGCTTTGTTTTTCCTTTCTTTTTGAATATTCATAAATAAGTAGATTATACATGATCCAATGTTTAGATATGTTGTCGCCTCTCAAATCCACAGCCCCTTCTTCTGCAACTCTACATTGACTTCTCTAATCAGGCTTCCACACCTGCCACTGCACTGTCACAGTTGAATCAAATGACATCCTCTGTGACAGCAAACTATGGTAGGCTATCTCACATTCTTTATCTTCACCCATCTGCAATCCTTCATAGATTTGACCATACCAGCCTTCTCCAATGCCTCTCTTTTCTAGTCCATCTGAATTACACTTCTTACATCTGATTCCATTCTGACCTATCAAACATAATAATAGAATGTCCTACAATGCCTTCTCTTTGTACCCAAAGATCTGGTGCTGGCCCTTTCTTATTTTTAAATTGTGTGCTTCCCTTCTTGAACTCAAAATACCAGATTCTATATTTGTGCTAACACTCAATTCCATCTCTTCACCACTTTTCATTACTGCAGCACTGTGTCTATGTCGTCAGCCTCCTTATCTAATATTCGCTTTCTGATGAGTTGGCTCTCCTCCAATTAAACATTAAGACCACAAAGCCATTGCTTCCAGCCCTTCCCACAAACTTCTTTCCATTTCAACCATTTCCCCCTTCCGTATGACAACTGTTGCAGGTCAATCCGGACTGTTTTCAGGCTTGGTGTCCCAAATGGCCATAAATTAAACTCCTGTTCACAAATCCCCTACAACTCAAAGACTGTATGTTTCCATTTCCAAACCGTAGCTGCTCATGTTGTCCTTGTCTCGGTCCATCTGCTGTTAAAAACCACATTCACAACATCGCTACTTTAAAATTCGACTATTCCACGTTCTCCTCATCAGCATCCCACTAACAACCTCCCACAACATGAAAGCAATGCAAAACTCTGCTACCCATGTCTTAACTTGGACCACACAACAGCCCTGTGTTTGATGACCTTTCTCAGATCCAAGTCCACCAATGACTTAATTTTAGAATTCTAATTTTTGTGTTCAAAACATTCCATTACCTCAGCCCTATATGTTTCTACCCATCCAACCTTCTGGAATTCTCTCGTCAAATCTGGCATCTTGTGCATCTTTCATTTTATTTGCCCCACCATTGGAAATCATGCCTTTAGACATCTCTATACTCAAATTCTATACTCAAAAATCTCTGTCTCACCATTCACTTTTCCTTTGAGACACTCCTTAAAACATACATTTTAACCAAACTTTTAGTAAATCATCCCAATATCTCCTTTGGCCTTGTGTCAATTTTTCTGATTATGCTTCCTGAAACTCTTTTCCTACATCATAGGTGTGATATACATGAAAGTTGCAATTAAATAATTGTGTTTATTTTACACTCGCAATGTTTGAAAACATTTTAGTTTTCTACAGATCAAAGGGACAATCATTGCCTCTTAGCAATTGGCAAGCAATACTATATTGGACTGAAATTTCATATGAATTATCAATAGATCTGGTTTTGAATTTACCATTCATGAAAGAAAAGATGCATGAATATTCCTCATTATAGCAATTACAATTATAGCATTCAATTGTTCCACTTTTCATTATGTGTCTGTTTACCATTGATGTTCACTTTGCTTGATTAGTTAAGTTGGGTGTGGTCACAGAGAAAAGTAAACAAACAGGAAGCTGAAACTGTAAGCATTGAGCCAGACATTTTAAAGTATTATGAACAAAACCTGCTACGCACATAAAAATTAATGCCATCTCAGCATAGCCTCAATGTTTAAAATATTCAGCAATAATGGCAATAGGGTTCATGCACCTGCCAGCTCATATCACTTTTAAATACAAAATCAACAATGTACAGTATCAAATTTGTTAACTACACATAATTTCAAGTTCATCTTATATTGTTCTTGATCAACTAACCGATTTTTAACAAGCATACATTTTAACATAATTTGAGACGCAAAAGCTCATGCCCTTTCTTGATATATGAAAAGTTGTTATACAAGATCACAACTTATCGACCACAATTTTCTGCCAATTAAAAAATGAAAGCAGTCAGTTCTCAAATTAATTCATTCAGAAATCTTAAGTACATTGAGCAAGGAGTGAAGACAGCATTGAAGAAACTTAAATCCTAGTTGACTTGCTTCAAAGTAAATTAAATTACTTACTTACAGTGTGGAAACAGGTCCTTCGGCCCAACAAATCCACACCAACCCTCCGAAGAGCAACCCACCCAGACCCATTCCCCTAAATTTACCCCTCTACCTAACACTACGGGCAATTTAGCATGGCCAATTCACCTAACCTGCACATTTTTGGACTGTGGGAGGAAACCAGAGCACCCAGAGGAAACCCACATAGACACGGGGAGAACGTGCAAACTCCACACACAGTTGCCTGAGGCGGTAATTGAACCCGGGTCTCTGGCGCTGTGAGGTAGCAGTGCAAACCACTGTACTATAATATGAACATCAATGATGTATCGTGTCCCTCCCAATGCCATATATTATATCTTACAGGGTGTACAACACAAATTCAAATAAAATGCAGAGATATAATCATGAAAAAGACCACATTTACTGCAGGAGTCACATTCAGTATCATTTAAAGATATTCAAAATAAGTTCATCTCCATTTCTTAGTGCTGTGCATTACATTTAAGCACTTTTCTGCTCTTGCTTACCCAAACAATGGACTTTACAAATAACAGAACACCAAGGAGTCGTTAGGGCTCTCTCTTCATTACCTTGAAAAAAACAATCATTAGACACCAGAGTACATACGTAATTAGAAAATCACTTCCTTTGCAATCCAGGCTAAGTACTTTACATACTGTAATTACAGGGACAAAATCAATTTTTAATCATTTCACTGATTGGGCTCATCAGCTCTGTGGGAAAATTGTATCCTGCTTGTTGTGCAAAAGCAACATCTGGGAAAAAACAATTACCCTTTGTTTTCTACTACAACACTTTAAAGCTTCTTATTTATAAAAATCTGAGGGGAAAAGACTGAAACTGATTCTTCCAGAGGACATTATGTCCTTGATTATTTATGGAACGCTCAATGCATTTTTGTGAAGCTATTTCTTTTTTGTACTGATTTATCATTACTTTTTTGGAATTAATTATGGTGCGTTATGCCTACCAGTGATGTTTTGTCATAGGACAAAAATAAGTTTGATTGCTTGCATTCAGTTGTCTGCTCATTCCAAAGCTGAAGTACTTAATTCATAGCGACCCACACACACTGTAAGAGCTCATCTTGCTAATAATGGATAATCTATTGTGTTGTTTGGGACCTTTGAGAAAAATTAATGACTTATGCAATGTAAAGAAATACCAATAAAATAGTCTGTCTACTGAATGCAATCAGGAGGAGATGGAGTTGGCAAGTCTTAGCTAAACATTCTGTCCCTTTATTTGAAGTCTTACCTCATTTACATTGCAGTAATAATTAGTGTTGCAAAAGCTGACTTCACTGTGAATTGATTATAATGCGAAGTATCACTGCATAAGGTAGTATCTACAGATGAATGCACACTTATCATTCTCTTTAAAAAGTCTGGCATACTTTTTGCCAATATTCATAAAGCACAAATAAATAAATAAAAAGTATTAGCCATCATACCCCCTTTGATTTACCATGAGACATACTGTCCAAAATTAATCTAATTTTAATAAAATCTACTTTTTTTCAGGAAGTGTAAAGGGCTTAAAACGTTTTAATAATTTTATAGAAAAATATAACTGATAGCAAATTATCAGCAAGAAGAATATCTCATTGTGATACTGCAATGTGACCAATATTACAATAATACCTTGTAGATGTAAGTATTTAAACCAGAACTTTGTTGGAAACAGTGATGTGCCAGCCTTTATCAGCTCAAACAGCATAGCATAGAACAGGAACAAGAAGTCAAAGAGTGTTCCACCATTCATTTCAACACCCAGTCAACAATTGGTTACAGAGTTCTAAACATAACACAGGAGGTAGATTCAGGGGAAACAGTAACAACAATTCAATTTGTACTTGTATACCAATTTTAATGTAGCAAATGTGTCAAGTCATGTCAGAATAATAAAAGCAGATAGAAATTGACACCAAGCTAAATATTGAGATATTAGGGTGGGTTACTGAAAGAGCAGTCAAAACGTTAAGCATCTCTAAAGGAAGGGAAGTGTATAGGTGGAGAGGTTTAGGGAGAGAATTTGAGAATAAGACCTTAGGCAGTTGATAGCATAGCTTCCACTGGTGAACATTTAACATGTCAGAGTTGGAGAGATGAGGAGTCCTCAGAGTTATAGGAAGTTACAATGACAGGCCTACCCATAAATGGTTAGTAACGTGAGAATAGAAATTTAAAATTTGAGACATTAGTACATTGGAAGTCATCATAGGTCAGTGAGCCCAAGGCAGATGAAAAGCAACATTTACTGTAAGTTAAGAATGGAGAAGATTATAGATCTAGGGATGGGCAACTTTGTAAAGGGATTTGAAGACATTCTTTACAATTAGCTCTAAACTCTTATTGCTAGTGCGTTTGTATTCTGCAACAAATACAAATCTCTCAAAATTTGACCAGAAAAAGGGCCAGATTAAAAATAGCTCAAAATGACATAGGCTGGATATAATGTAGCTAACTACAGTAAGCTTGTGGACAGGGCCACAAAATCACAAAGCCAATGGTGGTAAAAATTAGCCCTCATTAAGGCAGCGGCAGAAATGGCCTGATATTGTAAACCCACTCTCTGGTTAGATCACAGTTGAGCCATTTAAAGGTTATTATTCCTGATCCCACCAGAACTTAATTGTGGTTCTGAGATTCTCCTGAACTTGAAGTGTTTCCTGTGCATCCTGAAGACCAGCCAGCAAAGGTAATTGGGTTCGAGAGCAGCGATCCCTTGTTCAGAGATACTTAGCGCTTGATTGAGGGTAGCAACATTGAGAAATGCAGGGTTCCTGCTGAGAGGTACCCCCATTCTTTGCATCCAAGCACCAAGTACCAAACTTCCTCCATCTACATGCGGGCCAGTGACCCATTCCCTATGAACCCTCACTCAACTATCTCTAGGGATCCCAAGATGATTTTTGGTGAAGACAATGGAGGGTTGTTAGCTTCTGAGTGACCAACAGCTCCTGGTGATAATCTGCCATGAGCCAATTAAATGCCTAAGCTTCATTTAATGTGTTCAAAATGGAAAGAAATCCCCCATATTTGAGGTATTGGATGAGTTCCAAGACACGCCAACACTACACATTCAGGGACAAGCAGAGGCAGATTAGGCTGTATGCCTAGAGTTTACAAGAAGCAAGAGAAGATAGTTCAAAGATTCTATATTAGCATTGATAAAAATAGAAAAAGGTTAAGATCCAGAGGTGACAGAGTAATCATTCACCAATTAGCCAAGATATTTTCTTGAATATCATCTGGATTTGCAAGAAACTGTTGAAAGAAATATTATATCATTTAATTTTGTTTTTGATGTTTTGGATGTTCTGAAATGCTCCACATGTATATTTATTTGATATGATAATGCATTTGTCCCAGACACATTTAAATATACGAAGAAGGCTTTATGAAAGCAGTCAAGCAGTACTTATTGCTACTTTTAGTGTTGCTGTTTAAAACCATTAAAAATATTGCATGTGATAAGTGACAAACTAGTATAAAATGATCCAGTATTGTTACTTTATAATTTGCAGTCCCACTGTTGTGAACAGCACACAATAACTCAAGGGCAAAACAGCATTAAAAGTCCATGAATTTTTGGCCCACACACACCATAATTCTTGTTGGGGTGTTCCAAAACTTGGATACCATCCTGATCTTATAATGGGGCTTCTGTGGGATTTTCATATACCAGTTTCACAGGGTCAGAGCAAATGATCGATAAAATTATAGTTGCCAGATAGTACATTGGATTCCAACTGGAGTTCAGCTAAGCATAATTGTTGAGATCTTTCAAGAAAATCAGCTTCTTAAAGAAATATTTAAATAATCTCTTTTATATGGGAACCATTCAATACTTCATTTTTTTTCCCCAGATAAAATCAAACCACATGCCACTTCCCAGGAAACAGCAAATTGTGATATAGGTTGCAGCCTATGGATACCGATTAATAGCATCTCATAGGGTCATGTACACACTAACATGTTCCTTCAACAAGAATACTGAGGTCAGCATGTCTGGTGTGGATTTTCTTCATGACTTAAATAAAGCTCTGTGTGAACAAATTATACTAACCTTCCCCTTCATGACTCTAGTTTTCATTCAAAATATGTGCCTGTTATTAATAATACTGCAGCTAGTTAAAACAAACTCTCAATTTTTGCCCTGCACTCATTTTAATGTTAAATGCTTCTTTTAGGTTCTCAGTTAACATTCTTAGCTCAAATGAATATCTTTTACCAAGTTTCTGAACATATACCTCGTGACATCATCAAATAAACTTTCTGTAGTGATATAATTTCTGTAATGTAATTATTGTATCAAAAAGATTCTTAGCTATAATATTTGATACTCAATATATAAGAATATTTACTCTTGTAGAGCCATACCCATCACCAGCACTATTTTGGGAAATCAGCATAGCTGCAGCCCGAAATCACTTCAATCTCATGTATTGATAATTTATCATTTAGGGCATTTTTTATTGTTCTTTTTCTGAAGCCTACAACTTTACATTTGAACTGTATTTAACACACTCTGTGTTCTCCTTAATTGGTTTTGTCCTGAAAATCTTTTCTGAACTTCTTCAGAAAGATTCATAGGGTGAAGACCTCAAAACTGACACCCAACATTCCTCCAATGTTGAAAGAAGGCTATTGGTGGTGGTCAACCTGAAGTCTAAGCAGAGTGACTTCATGGCTTTCCCATGGTCCTGAACTCTTCCTGAGAGCCTGAAGATTAAGGCTGGTTGGGAAATGGCCCTTAAGTTGTCTTAATTAGCCATTTAAGAGCCTTAACTTGGGCAAGGGTGGTCGGGTTGTCCTCATCCACCCCACCAGTGGTCAGGGTGGGCAGAGACTTGGGGAAAGCCCATCTAGAATATTTTACACTTGCCCCACTGTCACTAAATATGACAAGGGAAAGTAAAATTCTATCCCTAATCTTTACAACAAATCTGTATCACTTTACTAAGGATTTCAGAAAATCCAAAATATACAAATTTGCTGCATTTGTTTTGTCCATACATTTGGTAGTTACATCAAAGAATTTCATGACTAGGTTAGTTAAACATGACCTACTCTTTATAAGTCTGCGTGATGTCACTGATGAGCTTAACCTTTCTAATGCTTTCAATCACTATGTTCTCCAGCAGTTTTGTTCTTATCAATTTAGATTAAATGATCCATTGTCACCTGGTGTAATGTTTTCAATCTTTTCAAAAGCGGTGTAACTTTTGGTAGCATCCAGTCCATTGGACCAATTCTTGTTTCAAAAGAAGTTTGAATAATTATGGTGAATATTTGTTATTCATCACTTCTTCTTCAGTATTCTGGGATCTAAACCATTTGGTCTTCGTGACTTATCGGTTTTCATTTTCATAATCCTGTTGCTGTTGTTTACTGTGAAAATTATATTTATTAGATCTGCCACTATAATTACTTCTACTACCCCTAATGGTCTTCCAATAGCCATCTTTATGTGAAAGCCAAAATATTTGTTATGCATCTTCTTAGTGATTTTCATGGAATTATTTTTGTAATGGCTGTTGTGTCATTGCTTTCCCTCCTTTGAACTTCACAGGGGCTAAATTTGAGAGATATTATAGAACATAGAACGTGATAGTGTCAATCTGTGGAACCAGTGTGAAGCCCATCTATCCTACACTATTCCATTTTCATCCGTATGTTTATCCAATGACCATTTAAATGCTCTTAAAGTTAGCGAGTCTACTACTGCTGCAAGCAGTATGTTCCACGCCCCTACTACTCTTTTAGTAAAGAAACTACCTCTGACACCTGTCCTATATCTATCACCCCTCAATTTAAAGCTATGTCCATCATGCTAGCCATCAACACCTGAGGGAAAAGGGTCTCACTATCCACCCTATCTAACCCTCTGATTACCTTATATGTCTCAATGTACATCTCTATGACTCTATGACTAATGAAAATAGCCTCAATTCCCTCAGCCTTTACTCATAAGACCTTCCTTCCATACCAGGTAACATCCTAGTAAATCTCCTCTGAACCCTTTCCAAAGCTTCCACATCCTTCCTATAATGCGGTGACCAGAACTGTGCGCAATACTCCAAGTGCAGCCACACCAGTTTTGTACAGCTGCAGCATGACTTTGTGGCTCAAAAACTCAATCCCTCTACCAATAAAAGCTAACACACCGTATGCCTTCTTAACAACCCGAACAAACTGGGTGACAACTTTCACGCATCTATGTACATTGACACCAAGATCTCCCTGCTCATCCACACTACCAAGAATCTTACCATTAGCCCAGCACTCTTTATTCCTGTTGCCCTTTCAAAAATGAATCAACTCACACTTTTCCACATTAAACTCCATTTGACACCTCTCAGCCCAGCTCTGCAGCTTATCTCTGTCCTTCTATAACCTACAACATCCTTCAGCACAATCCTCAACTCCACTGACCTTAGTATCGTCCACAAATTTATTAACCCATTCTTCTCTGCCCTCATCGAGATCAGTTACAAAAAGGAGAAACAGCAGTGGCCCCAGAACAGATCCTTGCAGTACACCACTAGTAACTGAACTCCAGGATGAACATTTCCCATCAACCACCACCCTCTGTTTTCTTTCAGCTAGCCAATTTCTGATCCAAACTGCTAAATCACCCTCAATCCCATGCCTCCATATTTTGTGCAATAGCCCACCACAGGGAACCTTATCAAACGCCTTAATGAAATCCATATACACCACATCAACCATTTTACCCTCATTCACCTGTTTGATCACCATCTCAAAGAACTCAATAAGGTTTGTAAGGCATGACCTGCCCTTCACAAAACTCTGTTGACTATCCCTAATCAACTTATTCCTCTCTAGATCATTATAAATCCTATCTATTATAAACTTTTCAAATACTTCACCCAGAACCGAGGTAAGGCTCACTGGTCTATAATTATCAGGGTTGTCTCCACTTCCCTTTTTGAACAAGGGGACAACATTTGCTATCCTCAAGTCTTCTGGCACTATTCCTGTGGACAATGACTACATAAAGATTAAGGCCAAAGGCTCTGCAATCTCCTCCCTGGCTTTCCAGAGAATCCTCAGATAAATCCCATCTGTCCCAGGGGACTTATCTTTTTTCACACTTTCCAAAACTGCTAACACCTCCTTCTTAGGGAACCTCAATCCCGTCTAGTCTAGTAGCCTGTATCTCAGTATTCTCCTCAACAACACTGTCTTTTTTCAGTGTAAATACTAACAAAAAATATTCATTTAGCGCTTCCCCTATCTCCCCAGACTCCACGCACAACCTCTCACTACTATCCTTGATTGGCCCTAATCTTTCTCTAGTCATTATTTTATTCCTGATATACCTATAGAAAGCTTTAGGGTTTTCCTTGATCCTACCTGCCAATGACTTCTCATGTCCGCTCCTCAGCCTTCTTAGCTGTGTCTTCAGGTCTCTCCTGGCTAATTGTAACTCTCAAGCGCCTTAACTGACCCTTCACCTCTCATCCTAACATAAGGTTTTTCTTCCTCTTGACAAAAGATTCAACTTCTTTAATAAACCACAGCTCCCTCACTCGACCACTTCCTCACTGCTTGACAGGTACATACTTATCAAGGACACGCAGTAGCTGTACCTTGAATAAGCTCCACATTTCAATTGTGCCCATCCCCCTGCAGTTTCCTTCCCCATCCTATGCATCCTAAATCTTGCCTAATCATATCATAATTGCCTTTTCCCCAGCAATAACTCTTGCTCTGCATTATCTACCTATCCCTTTCCCTCGCTAAAGGAAACATAACCAAACTGTGGTCACCATCACCAAAGTGCTCACCTACCTCCAAATCTAACAATTGGCCAGGTTCATTACCCAGTACCAAATCCAATCTGGCCTTGTCCCTTGTTGCCTTGTCTACATAGTGTGTCAGAAAACCCTCCTGCACACATTGGACAAAAATTAACCCATCAAAAGTACTCAAACTATAGTATTTGAAAAGTTAAAGACCCCCATAACAACAACCCCATTACTCTCGCTCCTATCCAGAATTATCTTTGCTATCCCTTCCTCTACGTTTCTGGAACTATTCAGAAGGCCTATAGAAAATTCCCAACAGGGTGACTTCTCCTTTCCTGTTTCTAACCTCAGCCCATACTACCTCAGTAGACAAGTCCTCAAATGTCCTTTCTGCTACTGTAATACTGTCCTTGACTAACAATGCCACACTTTCCCTTCTTTTACCATCTTCACTGTTCTTACTGAAACATCTAAATCCCGGAAACTGCATCAACTATTCCTGTTCCTGCTATATCCATGTCTCTGAAATGGCCACAACATTGAAGTCCGAAGGTACCGGCCCATGCTGCAAGTTCACCACCTTATTCTGGATGCTCCTGGCGTTGAAATAGACACACTTCAAACCACCTTCCTGCTTGCTGATGAACTTGTGCAACCTTGAAACCATATTTCTGACCTCACTAATCTCAACCTCCTGGACGCTGGAGTTACAATTTAGGTTCCCATTCCCCTGCTGAATTAGTTTAAACCCTCCCAAATAACATTAGCGAATTTCTCCCCCAGGATACTAGTACTCCTCTGGTTCAGACCATCCTGTTTGTAGAGGTCCCACCTACCGCAGAATGAGCCCAAATTATGCAGGTATCTGAAACCCTCCCTCCTGCACCATCCATGTAGCCACACGTTCAACTTCTCCCTCTCCCTATTCCTCACCTCTCTAGCACTTGGCACAGGCAACAAACCAGAGATAACAACTCTGTTTGTTCTAGCACTAAACTTCCACCCTAGCTCCCTGAATTTCTGCTTTAAATCCCCATCCCTTTTCCTACCTATGTCGTTAGTACCTATGTGGACCACAACTTGGGACTGCTCTCCTTCCCTTCAAGAATCCCAAAAACACGATCAGAGACATCACGAACCCTGGCACCTGGGAGGCAACACACCTACCATGAGTCTCTCTCATTCCCACAGAACCTCCTATCTGTTCCCCTAACAATGGAGTCCCCAACGACTAATGCTCTACTCATCTCCCCCCTCCCCTTCTGAGCAACAGGGACCCTGTGCCAGAGACCTGTAGCCCATTGCTTACCCCTGGTAAGTTGTCCCCCCCAACAGTATCCAAAACGGTATACTTGTTATTGAGGGGAACAGCCACAACTGTTCCATGCACTGCCTGCTGGTTCCCTCTCCATCCCCTGACAGTAACCCAACTGCCTCTTTCTTCCACCTGAGATGTGACTACCTCCCTGTAACTCCTCTCAATAGACCCCTCTGCCTCCTGAATGATCCAAAGTTCATCCAGCTCCAGCTCCCGTTCCCTAATGCGGTTTCCCAGGAGCTAAAATTGAGTGCACTTCCTGCAGATGAAGTTGGCAGGGACACTTGTGATAGCCCTTAACCTCCATATTCTGCATGAGGAACATTCAATTGCCTTAACCACCATCCTCACTGTTCTAAATTCCCAAAGAGACTGTAGAGAAATAAAGAATCTAAAAAAAAACTAGTTACCTTCCCAATCAGGTGCACAGAATCCTTTTTTGGGTTAGAAGAGAACTGAATGGAATTGAATTAAATTGAAATAAATTTATTGTCACGTGTACCGAGGTATGGTGAACAGCTTTGTCTTGCGAGTAATACAGGCAGATCACATAGTTAAGTATTGAGGAGAAAGTGAGGTCTGCAGATGCTGGAGATCAGAGCTGGAAATGTGTTGCTGGAAAAGCGCAGCAGGTCAGGCAGCATCCAGGGAACAGGAGAATCGACGTTTCGGGCATAAGCCCTTCTTCAGCCCTTCTTCTTCAGCCCTTTCCTGAAGAAGGGCTTATGCCTGAAACGTCGATTCTCCTGTTCCCTGGATGCTGCCTGACCTGCTGCGCTTTTCCAGCAACACATTTCCAGCACATAGTTAAGTAGCATAGGTAAGTAAATAATAGGTTAACTGCGGCAAAAACACAGGTACAGGTGAATGTTAAGAGTTTTTGAATCCATTCAGTATTCTAACAACAGTAGGGTAGAAACTGTTTCGAAACCGGTTGGTGTGTGTGTGTGTTCAGGCTTCTGTACCTTCTCCCCGAAGGTAGAGGTTATAGAAAAACATTGCCTGGGTGGAATGGATTTTTGAGAATGCTGGTGGCCTTTTCTTGACAGCGGGCCTGGTTGATGGATTCTATAGATGGGAGGTTGGCCTTTGTGATTGTCCGGGCTGAGTTCACCACTCTCTGTAATCATCTCCGATCTTGAATGGTACTGTTGCCATACCAGGTGGTGATACATCCAGACAGAATGCTCTCGATGACGCACCTATAAAGGTTGGCACGGGTATTTGCCATCATACCAAATTTCCTCAGCTGCCTGAGGAAAAAGAGACGTTGTTGGTCCACATGAAGAGTCCAAGAAAGCTTGTTGTGGATGATCACTCTCCACTCGTTCCACCTCTGTGCTGTTAACGTGTAGGAGGAGGATGGTTGGGAGACACTACCTAAGCAGTATTTCAGATAACGCAACCACCCAAATATATTACTTCACTTACTCAGCAGTCCCGAGTCCGCTCCAGCTCCAGCTCAGCATGCACTCCGCCTATTCACAAGGTACGTTTATATATTTTTAAATGTGCCTTCCCGGCAGGCCTTTGGTGAGGACAGGGATTCTGATTTACAATGATCCCGTTCCATGGATTGCCACACAGCAGATCACCAATTTACCTAATCACTTTAATGATTTCAAAACCTATCCAGTGTTAACCATGCTGTTGAACTGTTTGATGCATTATATGACAAATAGCAGGCATCACTTTAGGCTCGTAAGCCTCCATGGTGTCAGTAGTGAACTGGATGCCCTGGTGGAGGAGTTAGAAAGCAAAGGAAATGTTCTGTATCCACTGGTAGCTAGGACAATCTCCTGGCACGTTGCAAAAAATGGAGCAGATAGCCATTGGGAGTCAAATCCCAGCTGAAGGCTTCAGATGGAGTGCTCCTAGAAATTTGATGTCATCACATGACTGGTAAAAGTCAAGGGAAAGCCTCTTCAAAGTGGTTAGCACTGCAGCCTCACAGCGCCAGAGACCCGGGTTCAATTCCTGCCTCAGGCAACTGTCTGTGTGGAGTTTGCACATTCTCCCCGTGTCTGCGTGGGTTTCCTCCGGGTGCTCTGGTTTCCTCCCACAGTGCAAAAATGTGCAGGTTAGGTGAATTGGCCATGCTAAATTGCCTGTAGTGTTAGGTGAAGGGATAAATGTAGGGGAATGGGTCTGGGTGGGTTGCTCTTCAGAGTGTCGGTGTGGACTTGTTGGGCCAAAGGGCCTGTTTCCACACTGTAAGTAATCTAATCTATTCTAATCTAATCTAATCTAATCTAATCTAATCTAATCTAATCTAATCTAACTGTAGTAGCAAACTCAGATAATCCTCAATTCATCATTCGCCTACAAATAATCTCAATTAATCAAGGCCCATGCTGTCACTGCTGTGCTCAATTACATCTTCAAATACCTGGCATGGCTGGAAGCCTCACAGGTTTTAACACTGAAAGCAATGCAACAATCATCGGAGCAGAACCCAAACCGATGACAACACATGCAGTCACATTTTCCTCTTTTTTGCACAACAAGATGGGACATAATTAGAGGCAGTAGGAGCTAACTGGAAGAGAAGGATAGACTCGTCTGTACTAACCCCCAAAATGCAGATATTGCTGACCATGTCTGAGATGTGAACGGTCAGTGGCAGGTCCAAAACCACTGAAAATAAGGAAATTCTTCTTTTCTATTTCTATATCCCTCTCATACCACACTGTCTTCTTATTACCAAGTTTTTGATGGTATCAACATAGACCTTTTATATTCCCTGCACAACAACCTTGCCATAATGACTTATTCTTTTAGATATGCATGAATGTACAACCTGGCCAGGAAGTGCAGGCAACAGCAAAAAGATAGAAATTATGAGGGTGTAACCATTACTCACTTGGAGCTCACAACCACTAGTTCAAATATTGACAATGTCTATAACTTAAAGGAAGGTGAAGAAATAATGTCTCTATATGGTGACATACTGGGCATGTGTAGCTCACAGCAAAGGGAGAGGCCAAATACTGTATAGGTGCCAGTTCACCACTCCAAGCTCTCATTTGATTTGCTCTAAAAGACACAGATTACGTGGATTAAAATTCTTTCAGTTGACATATAAGGTAAAGGTGAAGTACAGCACCTGCAAGAGAACAAACATTCTATCATTGGCCTGAAATTGGTCTAAGTACAACATGGGCTGTTTTTGAAAACACCGTTGATGCAGTAAGGAGAGACACTTGATTTTCTGTTCAATTGATAGAATGTACAGAATAACAGTTAGATTCCCTTACCAGTGAACACTTTGCCATTCTCGATTTTCTCTATTTCCTGTGTGCTTGAAGGATTTTGCCTACTCAGATACAGGAAATAGAAATTCTCCACAATCTCAGAGCAGGATTTTCATGATAGGTTCTCTACCTGAGGAAGGTTAGAATAGAATGCATGCTTGTTTTTCAAATCTACCATAGCACCAACCTATTTTCTTGATAAAATATCAGCTTCTGTCGAAGAGTGAGAAAAAAAGGTTTTAGTGCAATAGAAAAACATCCAGTGTAATACTTGAGAGGAGAAGCCTCAATTAAAGTAAGGAGTGGGGGGTGGAGGTGCTGGTGGTGGTGGAGGAGGCGAAGAGCCTGCAGATTTGCAAACAAGCGTAATATTAGGTTTCAGGTTGAGGTAAAACCTAAAAGAGAATGATTTGGGGTCGAGGAGAGGGGAAGGTGGCTATTACTGGAGCCTCTGCCTTCATGTGAGTCAACAAGTGGGCCTTCTACTCTTTTCCAAAGACAACTTTAACTAATCTCCTGGTAGCTTCTGGAGTTGATGGTACCCTTGATAGATGGGTGTGGAATCAATGGTTTTCCTGCCATCATTATAGGGTAGCGGCAAATCCATTGTGGTTTGGGTAAAACTTTAAGAAATGTATTTAATATTTCCTGCTGAAATGGTGCCATTTAACAACTAAATTATTTGCAATTAAGATATAAGCTTTTCATATATGAACTCATAAACTATGTATTAACATTATTCAGCACTGTGGTCATATTACTTCAATGTAAAGATCCACTACACTAGCCATTTTCATTTTTTACGTGTGTAATTGAGACTGATAACATCCTTAATATCTCAGCAATAGCAATTAAATTTGGCGAACTACTAGTTTAATTCAAGTGAAAGTCCATTGCGAGGTTTTAGGCTGTGGCTCCTTTGTGCAATTAAAAATAAATTTAGTCCATCTTCCATCTTTTTTTATGTTGTAGATGAATTTATTTTCAAGTGTTCTGTTTACTGTGATTGCTGTTTCTTCATCTTTTCCTCTTTAATCATCTGAAGTGTTCATCCTACAGTTTGATTTTATTTTGCTTCTTTCATTATAGTTCTGAGCTGTTCTGTTTTTTAATAATCCTTTCTTTTTTCATTTCTGCCTTGTTTTGTTTGTTGCAATTCTTTAACATATTTATTGTTTCTCTTACTAACTTTCCTTCCCTCTTGCTGCTCCTTTTCTGTCTCCCTAGTTTGGTAATTCTATCATCTGAAATTTAATTGCATCTCTAAGACCAGGAGACATTGAAGTCAACTCACTATAACAATTGGACATACGGCAGTAGCTCTTTAACAATTATGCTGCTACAATATACAATAATCACCATTTCCCTTTAACACAGTGAAATAAGACACAATGGTATGATATTCTGGCATGTGACCATTACATCAATTTAGACAGTTACGCAACAGTAAATGCAGGCAGGAATGTGTAAATGCTGATCCATAGCAACTTAAATCACCACTGGCAGTGAGTTAGGAGGTCCAATCAGGTTTTAGTTGGAATGATCCAAATTTACTGCTTCAGTGAGCAGAAATGGGGTGTCTGAAACTTACTAATGAATGTGACATCAAATTCCAGTGGGAGAAGCAACAAAACAAAGACTAAAGTGTGAAATTGACCGGATTTTAGAGAGGATTCACTGTTTATTTTGGTGACTTCACCAACCTCAAAAGATTGAAACCAGGTACGATCTATGTTATCACATGTATAGTGTGCTATTCCTCTGTAACCTGCATTGGAAATTTCCATTGTTTGCAAATACAAATTGCAACAGAATAGTGCAAGTTCAACTGAATTTCCAAAAGATGAATAACCTGAAATGGATGACAAAAGGAAAGATGGAATAAAATTAATTCTCAACCATCAGGAAAGCACCAAAGTCCAAAAAGCAATTTAGGCCCAATATTGGTCACATAGTCCATGGGTGATTATAATTTAGAACTACTTCAATGTGCCTATCCAAGAGTGACTTAAATGCCCCCAGTGTATCTGACTTTACTACCACTGCTGACAATGCATTCTACGCACCCACCACTCTCTGCGCAATGAACCTACCTCTGACATCTCCCCTAAACCTTCCTCCAATCACCTTATAATTATTCCTGCCTTGTGACAGCCATTTCCGCCCTGGTAAAAAGTCTCTGGCTATCCACTCTATTTTTGCCTCTCATCATCTTGTACACCTCTATCAAGTACACCTTCTTCGCTCCAATGAGAAAAGCTCCAGCACCCTCAACCTTTCTTTATAAGTCATGCCCTCCAGACCTGGCAGCATCCTGGTAAATCTCCTCTGCACCGTCTCTTAAGCTTTCACATCCTTCTTATAATAAGGCAACCAAAACTGAACTGAATATTCCAAGTGTTGTCTAACCAGGGCTTAATAGAGTTGCAGCATTATCTTGCGACTCTTAAACTCAATCCTGCTGCGAATGAAAGCCAACACACCATACGCTTTCTTAACAACCCTATCAACTTGGGCAGCAACTTTGAGGGATCTATGGACGTGGACCTCAAGATCCCTCTGTTCCTCCACACTGCCAATAATCCTGCCTTTAACCCTGTATTCTGTATTCAAATTCAACCTTCCAAAATGAATCACTTCAAAATGAACCCCATTGGCCAATTATCAGCCCAGGACTGCATCCTGTCAATGTCCTGTTCCAACCTGCAAATGCCTTCCACACTATCCACCAATCTTCGTGTCATTCGCAAATTTATTAACCCACCCTTCCACTTCCTCATCCAAGTCATTATTAAAATCACAATCTGCAGAACACCATTGGTCACCTAGCTCCAGGCAAATACTTTACATCTACTACCACCCTCTGTCTTCTATGGGCCAGCCAATTCTGCATCCAGACAGACAGGTTTCCTGTATCCTATGCCTCCTTACTTTCTGAATGAGCCTACCATTGGGAAACTTATCAAACACCTTGGCAAAATCCAATTACACCACATCCACTGTTCTACCTTCATCAATGTGTTTTGTCATATCCTCAAAGAATTCAATAAGGTTTGTGAGGCATGACCTGCCCCCTCATAAAGCCATGCTGACAATCTCTAATCAAGCTATGATTCCAAGTAATCATAAATTCTGTCTCTCAATATCCTCTCCAATAATTTGCCCAGCACGTACATTGTATAAGCAATTTAATCAAACCCTGGTCAGGTTGGCAAGAGCTTGTGGGTTTGCTTGTGCTTCTCAAGTAGAAATCGGGTTGATCAACAGTAAATATTTCCAGTGGGCTTCACTTACTAAGGTGCCACATTGATGCTGTGGCAAAATTTTAGTCTGTTTTTAGGTGACGGAGGCTTAAGAGGAAGGACAGGCTCTGATTATGTTACTAGGACCCCAATTGCTATTTTAACCAAGTAGTGAAAGCAGATATGGTGTTCCTACTGAGTCTATCTTCTGGGGAAGGCAATCGGGGCCAGAATCCTTATTTTTGTGTTTACATGTGCAGTCTGAGGGAGTTGAACTGCTCCTTTGGGCCTTGCAAAAAAATAGTTTAGATCCACCCTGCCTTGGATTTCTCTGGGTTCATCTCAGTAAACGGACAATTTTTATCCTATCAGAATACTCCATTGCTATGATTTAATGCAAAAATGATTCATTACAAACATTGTACAAGGCAATTAAAAAGACAAAACATATGGTATTCACACATGATCCCTCCATACTGCATGCTCCTTTCATTTTGCAGATCCTTATGCATAACGATAAAAATAATTTTAACACCCTTGATCTGCTAACTTCATATTAAGTTCTGGGTCAAGTTAAACCAATAACACTATGAGAGAACACTGCATAATGATTTAGAAACGTATCCACTTCAATCGGTCTGCTTCGTTCACCAAGGTAAAACAATTTACTGCTATGTTAAACCTCCATTGGAATTTGGAAACCAGTTAAATACTGCAGAAAGAAGTCTTATAGCTACATTGTAATTTTCCAGATGGCAGTAAGCCACTTCAAAAATTACAAACAGTTGAAATTCCATTCCCTTTATTACCATTTAAATAACGCAGTACAATTCTTTAGTTCAAATCATGCAATGTGACAGCAAAAATCTGTAATCTAGAGCTGACTGCCATGACTTCCAATACCAGCAAAAAAAAAGAGTTCACATGATGTTAATAAACCACACAAGCATTGCTTCTTAGTTTACCTCTTCTCGACCTTTAAATGCATGGCTGCCTTGTGGCACATTCCAACCTACATGCTGCATATTTAGCATAGATACAGATTGCTTGCTCTATTTTAATTATGGAAATTGACAACCACCAGAACTAATGTAGAGCAATGCAGCTAATCAGAGATCAGAAATCTGAACAGAGGTGATTGTTTTTGGAAAAAAACAGATTCTTTTGATATTAGGTAATATTAGCTACTGTGGCCTATTTTTAGAAAATGTAACATATCTACCAATCTATAAAATGCATTAACATCTTAGTGAGTTTCAATCCAATCTGCTCCAACAAACGCCCCATCAGTTTTATCAGAATCATCAACAAAGTGATGGAAGTTGTCGCTTCTCACTAATAACCGGCTCACTGACACTCAATTTGTCTTCCGCTAGGAGCATTCAACTCCAGACCTGATTGAAACCTTATTCAAACATGGCAAAAAGATCTGAATTTCAGAGGTGCAGTAGGTGACTGGCCTTGACAGGTGTGACAACAAGACGACAGAGTAAGGCTGAAGTTGGAATCAAGGATAAAATTTTCCAAGCGCCGGAATTATACCTTGCATAGAGGGGGGTGTTTGTGAATGGCGGAATCTAATCATCTCAACCCTAAAATATTGCTGCGGGAGTGTCTCTGTCATTATATTAGGCCGGACTGGCTTCATTATTCATCCTCCATAACAAGGTACAAGACAAAGACCTTTACTGATGATTACATACCATTCAGTAAAATTCACAATTCTTTAGATGCTGAAACAATCTAAGCCCACATGCAGCATGAACTGGAAAACAATCATATTTGAACTGATTATGAGCAAAGAGCATTCATGACACATGAGTTCCAAGCAATGCCCTTCCACTCCCCCACAATCCCATTTAACATTCACTAACATCACCATATCTCATACCATTAACATGCTGGGATTAACACTGACCCAAAACTAAACTCTTTGTAGAAAAGCTATTCAAAATCTTTAAATTCTGCGGTGGAACCAAGAATAAAACTTTCCTGACTCCTCCTGACTGTCCAAATACTGTCCACTATTAGAAAATAAGTCCTCACAACAGCTCATCGAGGTGTCAAGTGTCTCAGGTAGATTTAGTTCTAATGTCTTCTGTCCTTGTAGGGATCCTTAGCGCCTACTTAGTCTGGTGTGGCTGAGGAAAACCACTTGCTAGTCCATCGAGAAAAGGTTTGTTAAACATGATGTAGGTTTTTGGATGTTAGCAACTATTCACAAGATACATAGACTTAATAGACATTGTTACTAAAATTGTGAAGGTGACCTTGTTGTTAGGTCTTACTCCTTTGAGATTCAAAGTTGCTCACCTGCCTGAGCACATGTGACATCCTCATATTGGGTAATGCTCAATGTACCCCTCCGCATTTGCAGGCCCATATACCCTTATTACAACATCTCCCCCCATGTAAGTTTTGTCCATATTTACATTTACTAATACTCTGTCTTCTCCAAGTTTCTGCTGATTCTTATAGTCTGAACTCTCATTTGCGTTGATAGCCTTTGAAAACTTTTCTGTCAACCTTGTAGAGTCACAGATTTCCATCTTGCAGACTGTATGAAATTAATTTCTTATGCTAGCAAAGCTAATTCAATGGCTCCTGTCTTCTGTTTAGGTTCTGCAAAAATAATTGGATGCTCTATGAAAGTTTCTACCAGTTGCTCCTTCATCAGTTGCTCAGTAACCAAAATTTATTTGACTTGCTGTCCCCTGGCTGGCTGTTTCTTGATCAGCTCTTCCATAACGTTTTAGCGTTCATTAGCAGAGAAATTGAATTCAAGAGTCGTGAGTGATGTTGCAACTGTACAGGACATTGGTTAGGCCACATTTGGAGTACTGTGTGCAGTTCTGGTCGCCTCACTTTAGGAAAGATGTGGAAGCTTTGGAGAGGGTGCAGAGAAGATTTACCAGGATGTTGCCTGGAATGGAGAATAGGTCGTACGAGGATAGGTTGAGAGTGCTAGGCCTTTTCTCATTGGAACGGCGAAGGATGAGGGGTGACTTGATAGAGGTTTATAAGATGATCAGAGGAATAGATAGAGTAGATAGTCAGAAACATTTTCCCCGGGTACAACAGAGTGTTACAAGGGGACATAAATTTAAGGTGAAGGGTGGAAGGTATAGGGGAGATGTCAGGGGTGGGTTCTTTACCCAGAGAGTGGTGGGGGCATGGAATGCGCTGCCTGTGGGAGTGGTAGAGTCAGAATCTTTGGTGACCTTTAAGCGGCAATTGGATAGGTACACGGATGGGTGCTTAAGCTAGGACAAATGTTCGGCACAACATCGTGGGCCGAAGGGCCTGTTCTGTGCTGTATTGTTCTATGTTCTATGTTCTATAACTGGCTGATCCTTGACTTTAACTAATTTGACTCCTTCTGCTATCTAATAAGATATTGTCAAAACATGAATTCATGTTCAAGAGTCAAGATTCTTGACTGTGAAGCAAGTATAAGTTCTCCACCATTATTCTCCCTTTGTGGTGCATGTTGCTTGTATCATAGTTTTAATTATCAGTGCTATACCTCCTGCACAATGAATTTGCACAGCTGTAGATTGTAAATAGTGCTTTTTCAACCATGGTACACTATCTGCTAATGTACTGATACTCATCCCTGGTTTAAGCGGAATGTTGGTGAGATGTCCATTGTTATAAATATCCTCTTGCCAAAAGTCTTGGTCTGAATCATCTATTTTCCACAAGTACATGTTTGACTTTTCTTCTATTGTAGTATGCTTGAACTCACTTTTTTCTTGATGTGAGAGGCTTTTATCATCTTGCTGCTTGGTGAAGGCCCTATATCAGCTCAGTTTCATTTTCTTTAATTAATGTTTTGTGGGATGTGGGTCACTGGCTGGCCAGTATTTATTCTCATCCCTAATTACCCTTGAGAAGGTTGTGGTGAGCTGCCTTCTTGAACCGCTTTGTGCAATGTAGAGAAGACCTTCACACCAGGGAAACAAAGAGTAGACTGGGTGACTGTTTCACAGAACACCTACATTCTGTCCACAGAAAAGACCTTAAGCTCCCAGTTGCCAGCCACTTCAACACACCACTCTGTTCCCTGGCCAATGTTTCTGTCTCAGATTTGCTACAGTGCTCCAGCGAAGCTCAGAGCAAACTGGAAGAAAAACACCTCATTTTCCGCTTGGGAACTGTGCAGTCTTCTGGACTCAATACTGAATTCAACAATTTCAGGGCTTGACACACCTTCTCCCATGTCCTTACCCCAATACCAATACCCACACACCAGGCCTTATTATCACATGGTCAGCTACTACACATAACCCATTGTTAGCCACTAATAGTCTCCATTAGTAGCTATTCACTATTCTAGACTAATCATTATCCACTCCTTTGTCTGTACAACGGCTCCTCTCTCTCCTTGGGCTTTATCTCCATCTGCCATTCACTTATTACCCCCTCCTCCCAATCTTCTGCATAAAAAACAATTTTTTTTCCCCAGCTACCTCAAGTTCTGAGGGTCGCTGGAGCTGAAATGTTCACTCTGATTCTCCTCCACAGATGCTGCCACACCTGCCAAGCTTTTCCAGCAATTTCTGTTTTTGTTTCGGATTTTCAGCATCCACAGTTCTTTCAGTTTTTATGTATTAAGTAACTGTTTATCATCTCAGTTCATCCTCTGAGCTGTGATATACCGCATCATCATGCCAGCCATAGGTGTGCACTGTCACCCCTCTGGTGGTGCTGACCACCAATGGACCCCTTCTATGATATTCTTTCTATACTCCCCCTTTTATGTTGAGTTTCCACCTTCACAATTTTTCTTTCTGAATCACAGCAAGCTGCCTCCAATCCCCACACTCGCGTTTCCCAGCTATCCAACCACAGCACTTGCTCCTGATAACACCCATGTGCTTTTTAGTGCATGGACCCCAAGAAATGACTAGAGTTCACTCCCTTGACTGACTTGGACAGACAGCTCCAACTGATGTCTGACCAGTCACTGACTAAACTCTGTTAAGCTTGTGGATTGACTTACCATGACTCATCGGACTGATTACATGGTACATTCGAGCCTGACTGTTGCCCGTACCCAAACTGCAGTGATACTAACTCCCTCAACTTGACCGCTCCAATCAACCAATTGATTGAATCCAAGCACCTGGAATGTTAGTGGACACTGCCCTTGATTTATTATGATGGTACCTCAAGACTGTGTCCCTTGATCTGACTGAGAACTACACCCCTTAGACTTTGAGGTGTGGTCTTTTGGTTGAAGCATATCTAGTGTGTGGAGACAACAGGAAAATGGCACAGGTGTGAGACTGATGTAGCATGGTCAACCCTTGACTGATGGCTGCTGACAACCATGACAAGCTGCCTGACTTTGTGTCTATGTTAAATGGCAAGACAAGACAAGACAAGACAGAAGCACTGTAAGCCTTTAAGTTCTGGCTAAAAGGGCAAAGTGCAAAATGGCAAAGCAAGACAAGTCAAGGTTAAGCAGAGATGTTATGAGCACCCAGGTCGGCCTCACGTAAGTGAGCACTAACAGAGCAATCAAGGATCCCTAAGATGCACCTGGCTGAATCCATGAGTTGATTCTGTGTGCACAGTGTTCTGGCAGCAGTATTACTTTTGAAGGTGCTGATGTGTTTAAAATTGCAGCACTGAATTGCAGAACTGTATTGTAATTGAGGACAGAGATGTGCTATGAGGGTGTGGCACATGTCTGATGCCAGCATCCGCACAGCAAGCTATTGCTGCTCATGGCCTGAGGTCTTCATGCCTGCTGCTCTCAAGATGAAGGCCTGGAGGAGCAAGCAGCAAGTTGGAACCACCTAGTACCCACTCTGAATTTCAACTTGGGTATTGTCACCATCTAGTTTCTATTCAGTGGGTGAGGGAATTTGAAAGTACAAATCAATGAGCTAAGTTTAGGTGATAATGGCATTCAAAACATGGTTGGAGAGTTGAACTAGTTTTCTTGACATTAAGAATCTAACTTCTGCAGATCTCACCTTATTCTTCCAACCTACTTGACATTGTCTAGGAAGTTCTCGGGCTATAGGTTTTCACCCATAATTTCCATATCCACCTGTCAAGGATCTTATGAACTTCAATTAAGTCACCTCTCCCTCTTATAAGTGCCAGTGGAAACAAGCCCCATCTGACCATCCTTTTCTTATAAGACAACCCCTGCATTCCAGTATCAATCCAGAAAACCTCCTTGGAATTATCTTCATGCATTTACATCTTTTCTTAAATAAGGGGACCAAAATTACACACAGTATTCAAGATGTGGTCTCACTACCGCCTTGTGTAACTGAAGCATAAGATCCTTATTTTAATTTTCGCTTATTTTCAAAATAAACAATAGTCTTCTTAATTTTGTCTTGTAGCTGCATATCAATTTTTTCTGACTCATGCACCAGAACACCAGGATCCCTCTCCACTTCAGATTCTGCAGTCATTCTCTGTTGAAGTGATTCTGAACCTTTTTATTTCTCCTGCCAAAGTGAACAACTTCAGATTTACCAACATAACAGTTCATCTGCCAGGCTTTTGCCCATGCATTCAACCTCTCTACATCAGTCTACAACCTCTTGACATCTTCTGCATTATATATTTTCCTACCTACCTTTATGCCATCTGCAGATTTAGCTAAGCTATTGATGTGAATTGTAAAAAGCTGAAGTGCGATCAGAGACCTCAGCCAGCACCCACTTGCCACGTCCTGCAAATCAGAAACATGCGTTTTCTCAGACCCATTGGAGTATCTTCAATCAGGGCTGACATGCTTGTTACCATCAATTTGGGAGATACTAAAAGAGTATTCCGCATCAGTGTTTACTGTGGAGAAGGACATGGAAGATACAAAATGTGGGGAAATAGATGGTAACAACTTGAACAATGTCCACATTACAGAGGAGGAAGTGCTGGATGTCTTAAAACACATAAAGGTGAATACATTCCCAGGACCTGATCAGGTGTACCCTAGAACTCTGTGGGAAGCTAGGGAAGTGACTGTTGGACCCTTTGCTGAGATATTTGTATCATCGATAGTCACAGATAATGTGCTGAGAGGCTGGAGGTTGGCTAACGTGATGCCACTGTTCAAGAAAGGTGGAAAGGACAAGCCAGGGAACTATAGGCCTGTCAAGTTGTGGGAGGGAATCCTGAGGGACAGGATTTACATGTATTTGGAAAGGCAAGGATGATTAGGGAGAGTCAACATGGCTTTGTGTGTGGGAAATCATGTTTCACTAAATCGAATGAATGTTTTGATGAAGTAATGAAGATGATTGATGAAGGCCGAGCGGTGGACGTGATCATTATGGACTTCAGTAAGGCATTCAACAAGATTCCTCTTGGTAGACTGGTTAGCAAGGTTAGATAACATGGAATACAGGGAGAACTAGCCATTTGGATGCAGAACTGACTCAAAGGTAAAAGACAGAGGTTGGTGGTGGAAGATTCCTTTTCAGACTGGAGGCCTGTGACCAGTGGAGTGCCACAAGGATCAATGCTGTGTCCACTGCTTTTTGAAATTTATATAAATGATATGGATGTGAACATAGGAGATATAGTTAGTATGTTTGCAGATGTCACCAAAATTGGAGATGTAGTAGACAGCGAAGAAGGCTACCTCAGAATACAACAGGATCTTGATCAGATGGGCCAATGGGCTGAGGAGTGGAAGAGTTTATTCTGGATAAATGTGAGGTGCTACATTTTGGAAAGACAAATCAGGGCAAGTACTTATACACCTAATGGTAAGATCCTGGGAGTGCCGCTGAACAAAGAGACCTTGGATTGCAGGTTCATAATTCCTTGAAAATGGGGTCTCAGGTAGAAAGTATAGTGAAAAAGACAGTTGGTATGCTTTATTGGTCAGAGCATTGAGTACAGGAGTTGGGAGATCATGTTGTCGCTGTTTGATTAGGCCACTTTTGGGATATTGTGTGAAATTCTGGTCTCCCTGCTATAGGAAGGATGTTGTGAAACTCAAAAGGGTTTAGAAAAGATTTACAGTGATGTTGCCAAGGTTGGAGGGTTTCAGCTATAGGGAGAGGCTGAAAAGGCTGGGATTGTTTTCCCTGGAGTATCAGAGGCTGAGGAGTGACCTTATAGAGGTTTATAAAATCATGATGGGCATGGATAGGATACATAGACAAGGTCTTTTCCCTGGGGTGGGGAATCCAGAACTAAAGGGCATAGAAACGTTTAAGGTGAGAGGGGGAAGATTTAAAAGAGACCTAAGGGGCAACTTTTTCAGGCAGAGGATGGTGCATGTATGGAATGAGCTACCAGAGGAAGTGGTGGAGGCTGGTACAATTACAACATTAAAAAGGCATCTGGATGAGTATATGAATCGGAAGGGTTTAGCAGGATATGGGCCAAGTCCTGGAAAATGGGAATAGATTAATTTAGGATATCTGGTCAGCATGGACAAGTTGGACTGAAGTGTGTGTTTCCATGCTGTATATCTCTATGATTCTCTGACTGGCTTGATGAATTTTGCCAGGAGGTCCCAAAATTTTGAGACCTAGATCTCTGCTTCCCCTCTGCAACTGGATCCTCGACTTCCTGACCCGTAGACCACAATCAGTAAGGATAAGCAACAAAATCTCCTCCACAACAATCCTCATCACCAGTGCCCCAGCCCATTACTCAGTACTCAGCCCATTACTATACTTTTTATACACTCAAGACTGTGTGGCCAAATTCTGCTCTTATTTCATTTACAAGTTTACTGACAGCACCACTGTAGTGGGTCAAATCTTAAACAACAACAGTACAGAGTTCAGAAAAACAATGGAGATCTTGGTGGTATGGTATAAAGACAATCTCTCTCTCTCTCTCAATGTTAGCAAAACAAAGAAGTTGGTCACTGACTTCAGAAAGTGGAGTGGAGGACACGCCCGTGTCTGTATCAATGGTGGAGATGGTCACGAACCTCAAGTTCCTAGGAGCAAATATCACCAGAAATCTGCCGTGTCAATTCATGTTAATGCTACTGTCAAGAAACCTCATCAATGCTTCTACTAAGGAAATTCAGCATGTCCATAATGACTCTGATCAAGTTTTATGGATGCACCATAGAAAGCATCCTATCCAGATGCATTGCAGCTTGGTATGACAACTGCTCTGCCCAAGACCACAAAAACTACATAGAAATGTGAACGCAGCCCTTCATGATTTTATCATGAAAACCAGCCTTCCTTCCATTGACTCCATCTATATTTCCTGCTGCCTCAGGGAAGTAGCCAACATCATCAAAGATTCTGCCACCCTAGTTATACTTTCTTCCAATTTATTCCATCCGGCAGAAGATACAAAAGTTTGAAGACACATACCAGCAGAAGATACAAAGATTTTAAGACAAGTACCAACAAATTCATGAACTGCATCTTCCCCACTGTTATCAGACTTATAAATGGACCTATCATATATTAAAGTTGATCCTTCTCTGCACCTTCTCTGTAACTTCATTCTGTTTCTATTACCCTGATGTATTTATGGATGGTATGATTTGCCTAGATTGCACACAAAACAATACCTTTCACTGTATCTTGGTACATGTGAGAATAATCAATCAAATCTGCTCTGCAGGGTTCTGGAATGTTCAGTTTTTTTTCAGCTGCTGACTGCTTATGCAGCCTTCTTCAAGCTGTCTCTGAAGAGTCTTCCAATCTCCACAGCTACCAGCATTTTGTAGGCTTCAGCAACAAGGAGTCTACACCACGTCTTCACAGTCACTGGGCCTAAATTCTGGAACTCCTTCTATAATGGCACATGGAATGTACTCACATCACTTGGACCACAGTGGCTCTGGAAGCAGCTCACCATTACCTTTTCAAAAGTAATCAGAGATGGACAGTAAATGCAGGTCTTACCAGAACCACCCACATTCCACTGATAAAATAATTTAGAAGAACTGTCAAATTTGGCAAGGGCTTATTGACATTGAACATATGAATGATCATATAAAAGATAGTGTAATAAAAATAATCCCCAATTTTAAAAGTTACACTCAGCGTTGGAAATAAGTAGCACACGAAAATATGTGGTTTGAAGACAATAGTGAGTGTTACTATTTAAGTGTCACATTGTTAAAAGAGCTGCAAGAGTTATCTATTGCTGCTTTACAGCGTTTCTGTAGAACAATGATATGACCCTTAAGCTTCTGATGTTGACATACATTACACTATTTTAGTTAAGTGGCAGTTTTCCTGACAATTTTAAAAAATGTTATTCCACGAGTCTTTTTGTTTGTAGCTATCAGTATCCCATAAAACAAGCTGCAAACAAGGCGGTCCATGTCTGACTGGATTGTTGGACTAAACTAAATTTAGTGTTGATTAGTTTTGTTTACTCCAACAAAATTTTACTTATCCTCAATGGAGTAAGCTTTCAGTAATTTAGTTATGTTAACAAACTGTCAAAATAGTAATAGATACTGTTAAATACAGCAAACAGGTACAGAGAATTCCAAATCTGAGAACTGGCAAAATAAAATCTAAAATAAAAGATACTGAAGGCATATTAGAGCCTGGACAAACAATTTGCAAATATATCTATGAAATGTGTGAAATGGACAGTATTATACAGTGAATAGTCTGGAACCTCTGTCTGAAAGAAATGTTTGCAAGAACTTGAGGTTTTGTAGATAGTATAGCTTATAACATTATTCTTTTGTTTGAGGGCAAACTAAATTGCCTTGGAAAGTCTCAACCCAGTTTCGATACAATTGTTAGTAATTGGGAAAGAATTGTCACAAGTGTTTCAAACTTAACATATAAGCCTTACTTTAGGATCTGTCAATAACCTTGGTGAAAAGATTCTGCTTGAAACAATGGATGATGATGTTCGACTTGAGGTTGGGTTATGGTATGTTGGGAGAACAGAAACAAGAGCACTTTTTTTTGCTTTACAACCCATGAAACAACTTTCCAGGAATGATTTGGTGCTTACAGTAAATCCTAAATCGGTAAAAGATTTACAGAAGGAAGATGTTGAGAGGAGGAGCTTCAGAGGTGCATGCTCCATGCATCTCTCCAGACATACAAATACAGTAGCTATACTGAAATGAATGTTTTCCCAATGTCTTGCTTTAGCCTGGAAAACATCCATCAGCAATCACACAAAAATCTTCAGTCTCTCCATTTCTAACCAATGGACTGGGCAGGTCTTGCTGCCTTACTTCACCACAGATACGTCACCTCAAAACAAGATTGCAATTGGAACATTGGATTGGATTGAGTTGATGGAAATAGAGAAAAAGACTGGAGAAGAGAGAATGAGAGGAGACCTCTGAAAGAAAAAGAAATGCAACCAACAGATCTTTAACTTGATTTAATTTTCAGTGTTTAACTTAGAATGAATATAACATTGCTGTTTTGGGACTCAAGCTGAGGAAATAGTTTGTTTTCAAGAACAAAGACATCTCATTTGGTGTTTAAAAAAACAATACGCACCACTTTTGTGGATTCATTAGTTTAGAAACAATACTTGTATGACACCGGCAATATATTGGTTGTAATTAACTTCTTTGGCACATAAAACATGGTTCCTTTTGTTTGCAAAAGCCAACTATTTCTTCAGCTCAGTTCTCTTATATTTGTATGCAGAATCATTAATGCAAGCAGCGTTTTTAAATAATGATCTACAAAAGCAGCAGGCTTCAGCAGTCAGATGATGTAAATAGATAACTTACCTACCTGTCACATGACCTCCCATCACTCTAACAGATCTAAATATATTGCCACAATCTTTATGAATAATGAGTGCACCTGTTTACAGTGTCACCTCTGTTTTCTCACTGTCTCCTTGAGCTACATTTTACTTCTGATGCAAATTTTTTGACAGCCAGCATCAATTTGGAAATCACAATATATGGAGCATGATTGTTCTTTTGAGGATTTTTAGTTTTGTTTATCAGAACAATTAAATGTTGCTAACATAATTGGTAAATTGGACCAGGAATTGTTATTTTGAATAAAATGCAGATTACATGACCTCCAAATCAATGTTTAGAACTCATTTCATATATGCATCAAATGCACCTTCACATTGAACGTATTCATTCTTGGCTATGAATTATGAAAATTCCCTGAAGTGCTCACTTTTACCGAACCTTTTCACCAAATGTCTTTACTCTTGTTTGAAAGTGCTGGCTCATACTCAAGTGCACTTCTAAAGCTGCCAGGAATTCAACAGGACCTTCACCAATGTATATTATTCACGCTTAGCCTGCATAGTCAATATTGGAAGGTTATTCTACCGTCAGGATTTGGATCTTATCCTTATCTATTCATGCACACACAGTAGGTGTCACTAAATACCATGGCTGAGTTTTTCTCCCCTCTCCATTCCAGGGATAGTGAGATCAATTTTAACACTCTATCTGCTGCTATAGTTGAATTGCTAACTGAACGCACACCAACGATCAAATCAGAGACATCCTTGTTCTTTACGGTTCAATTCCATGTTGGATATTACACTTGCCAACTCTACCCCCATCCAGAAACTAATTTCACTTTGTGTGGTTGTAAATTAGATTTTTTTACATCCACTATAAATCCGCTGCGTAAGAGTAACATTAACATTTTTTTCCCCTGGTAATTATTACATACCGATTTCTCAATTCTCCTTTTAAAGTGAATGACTTGTGTTGGGTTACAGTTCCATAACGACATGCACCCTCTGAAAGTGGGAGTTCTTCATCAGATAAATTCACCAATTTCACAGTTTAAACAAGGCTGATGTTTGAAGTGAGCATAGGTCTGAGACAAGGCAATAACAGTGAAGAGGCAATTCTCCAATCAACTCTCTTTAGGTGCAATCGCTCAAAAGAACTGAAGGATTGGTAAAGGTTCCATTGTGAATTCAAATAGTGAATTCTGTCAAGTTCTTCTATCGTGGAAGCAATATGATTCCTTGAATTCAGACCTTGCTTTCAAACTCTCCCACAGGATTTGCAGCATTTTCTTTAAAATAGGATATAAAGCCATCAACTCAGCAACTGCTTATCATGACCGATAAAATCAACATGCTACCTTCTTGTCAGTTCCAAATTCACTTGAATAACTCACATTCTTAGAAACTGTTTAGTCTCCTGTTTTTGGCCAGTTAATGCTGTAAAACAAAATTTCTGCATTCCAGTCTTAGCATTCACGAACAGTCTTGTGTAAAGAATATTTAGGGCTATGCTTATTACATTTTTCTTCAATACTTGGAAGATAACAACTGGTATTACAATGATATGTGTTATAAGATGTGTTGTTGAAAGCGTGTGTGGGAAAGGCTTGTGATTTTACAGCTACAAACCTATTCAGTTACACTGAGGGGGTTGAATTTAAAAAGAAAACAAATGTGCAACTGCACTGCACATTCTTAAGTAGCTCAATCACTAAGTAATGCTGCACAATTTAGATCTTTAAACTGGCACTATAAAACAATGACTTTAACAAGGAAACATAATATGGCACCTTTGTGGTAAATACAAATCAATGTATTAGACTTCATGCTGGGCAATAGTACAATTTCTATAGTTTGTCTGTGATTAGGTTGTGCAAGGTTAATGATGCTGACATGTCTGAGAAATTTAGATTAACTTGCTTTTCTCAATGTTTGTGGGGGCATTTTATACAAAGACTGAGACATGCAAAACAGAGATGTTCTGCAGCCATGGATTATATCTGAAATGCAGCTTTTGTAACCTGTAATCTCTTACAACTTTAAAAGAAATAGAACAAAGCAAGAGAAAACAATCATCAGCAAATGTGAGAGAAGTGTTCAGGGACCAAAAGAACAATAATGAAACAACCAGATCAGTGGGATTGCAAGAGGTGCTACCCTCTGCTTGGTGTCAGTATGCAACTTTCTTACATTTACCCAGCTGGTTACAAGTGAGAACAGCTCTCTCCACAAATCAGCACAGATGCAGGTCTCAATGCAGGCCACCCTTTATGCTTGCTAGGGAATTCCAATCACCACTGCTATTTCTACAGTGTGCCAAAAGAAACAGACACAAAAAAGCTTTCCTTGCCTTGAGTCACTTTCTAAATTGGCTCCCAGGAGCTTTCTCCTACCTTGTTCTGTAAAATAGACGATTATATGTGCGTTTTTCTCTTGGTATTTAATATACACACTATAACCTGAGCAATTTGCATGCCATGATAGGCTTTCCCTTAGATTTGAGTGCCAATATGCTATGGTTCAATGTGTTCACTGCCATCAGTGCCAGAGATAAGGGATGGTAAGAATGGCAGCAATGGCTGTGATTTGAACTCAATCAACACATACAGTTAGCTATATTGCCTCTCCATGCTAGGTTGGATATATCAGCAAAGATGTCTCATGTGGGACAAAAATGTATGAAAACTGCAAAAGGGATCTTTGATCTTTTTATCATTCAGAGAATTAGCAGAGGGAAGAAAATCAGTCATTGCTTTAAAGCACTACAGATGAATGTTATCCCTATTTGCTCCATAAAAGAGCTCTTCATTCTCACTTCCAGGTGGTCAATTTCATAGCTACTATCAAATACAGCACAGAGATAAACCATCAGAAGGTAGATTTGCAGCAATTTAAACCTGTAAAGTTTTGTCTCGCCTTTCTGCCCCTAAAGTATGTCAAAGGCCCTATAGCAATCTTTTTAGCAGAGTGACTACAGATCTATGTAGAGTCAAATGTGTGGCGCTGGTAAAGCACAGCAGGTCAGGCAGCATCCGAGGAGCAGGACAGTCGACTTTTTGAGCATGAGCTCTTCATCAGGAATGCATTTGATGTTCTCACTTTCTCCTACAGGTCTATGTAGTTCATTGCTGGGAACTTGCAGGCAAGGTAACTATCGAGGTCAGTCCTGAGAATGGCATGATCCATGACACTAAGCTGAACAGGAAGGTTGCTGTGTTTATATTAGTAAAGACGTTCCAGTTAAGAACAATTAGCTCCTTCTTCAAATGTAAACATGATCAGTATATGTACAACCAACATGAAGTTATCTTTCTTTGGAAAGGGTGCAGAAAAGGTTTACGAGGATGTTGCCTGGTATGGTTAGGTGCTAGCTATGAAGAAAGGTTGAGTAGGTTAGGTTTATTTTCATTAGAAAAATGGAAATTGAGGGGGGAACCTGATTGAGGTTTACAAAATCATGAAGGGTATAGACAGGGTGGATAGAGACAAGCTTTTTCCCAGGGTGAAGGATTCAATAACGAGAGAGCATATTTTCAAGGTGAGAGGTGAAAAGTTTAAAGGGGATACATGTGGCAAGTACTTCACAAGGAGGGTGGTGGGCATTTGGTACACGTTGCCAGCAGAGGTGGTAGAGGCAGGCACGGTAGATTCATTTAAGATGCGTTTGGACAACTGCATGAGTAGGTGGGGAGCAGAGGGATAAGATGCTTAGGAATTGACCTACAGGTTTAGACAGTACATTTGGATCAGCTCAGGCTTGGAGGCCCTAAGGGCCTGTTCCTGGGCTGTAAATTTTCTTTTTTTCTTTGCCTGCCATGTTTTTTTTCTTAAAACTAGTGACAATAAAAAGTACCTGTGACATTTCTTGTTAATGGATATTATCAACTGCACTATCTTTCTCTAGCATCTTAGAATCATAGAATCCCAATAATGCAGAAGGTGGCCATTTAGCCCATCCAGTCTGCACTGACCCTCCAAAGAGCAACCAACTCAGACTTTATCACTGTAACCCCACATTTGCCATAATGCACCTAGCCTGTACATCCCTGGACACTACACAGCAATTTACATTGACCAATCCATCTAATCTGCACATTTTGGACTCTCCCTAATTAACTATTGGGAAAGCCATTGTCTTTAATCTCTCACAACAAACCCATTCTTCATCGATCATTTCCACTCCTCTTCTGGGCAATTGTCTGTGGCTTTGGTGTTGTACCTGCCCCTGAAATGAGCTTCCAAACATATATCTGTGCTATTGCTAAGCTCACCCATTTCTAGCTATGACGCATCAAATAACTCTAACCAGATCTCATTCATCTGTTGCTAAAATACTCATCTACCCCTTTGTTACATCCTGACTTGTAGACAGCTATTCCAATGCATTCAAGGCTGGCCTCCAATGTTCTGCCCTTTGTAAATGTGAGCTTCTTGGAAACTCTACATCCTGAGTTCTTATTCCACTCAGTCCTGTGTATCTATTGCCCCTCTATCCATTGATTTTTATAATGGCTCCCAGTTAAACAATGCCTCAATTTTAAAATTTACATCCTTTGTTTTCAAATACCTGCATTGTCTTGTTCCTCCCTATCCCTATTTTGATGCTGCTCTAATTTTGGTCTCTTGAGTATTGCTGTGCTTTCAATTGGGTAAAAACAAGGACTGCAGATGGTGGAAACCAGAGTCTAGATTAGAGTGGTGCTGGAAAAGCACAGCAGGTCAGGCAGCATCCGAGGAGCAGGAAAGTTTTTCCTGCTCTTCGGATGCTGCCTGACCTGCTGTGCTTTTCCAGCACCACTCTAATCTAGACTGTGCTTTCAGTTGGCCAGGTCCTAAGCTCTGGAATTTCTTCTTGGCACATCTCTGTCTCTTTACTTCATTTTCCTATGTTAAGGTACTCCTTACAACCTACTTCTATAGCCAAGCATTTGGTCATCTTCCCCTAAATCCTGTGTGGCTCACTATTAAGTTTTACTTGCTGATATTTCTTTGAAGCAACAGAACATTTTATTGTGTTCAATGTTCTAGATCAATACAAGTTATTCTTGTTATTGTCAGAACTCGACATTCTCAGTGCAGACTATTAGAATTGCCTTTTCCTTTAAGCAGTATTTGGACAAAACTTGGGATCTCTGTTTGGGTTACCTATGTATTTCACTACTTGTAATATTGAGTCACTTTATTGATCTATTATAATGGCATGTAGTGCTATTAAATTCAGATGCTGGGCTGTGGCAGGGGCTGCATGGATTATGTTTATGAAAGATGAAAATGAGCATTAAATAAATAAGACAATCCAATGTTCAAGTCTGATTTTGGCATACAACTTTGGTAGTAATTGCTGAATAACATAATTTAATTTGCCTAGCGGCATTATAATATTAAAACCCTGATTTAAGAAGGTATTTTGGGGGAGCAATATATGTGGGCTCCTTCCTTCCACTTGCACTGAAGATGTGCACTGCAAATTCTGGATGTACAGCATCTATTTGTTTTTGGTTATGACAGCAGATCTTGACAAAGCAAAGCAGCAACAGTGGCAACATGCAAACTTCTGGTGCAAGTCCTGTCAGATGCCATTTTGTTGACAGAATTAGCACACTTGAGCTGAGTATCTTTCAGAAGTTTCAGGGTATTCGGGTCCCTGTCACCTGGTGAATAACTGCCATGTAACAGCACTGCCATTTTGGAGCTCAATGCTTCAGTTAATGCCCTCTCTTGATAATACATCTGCATTAGCTGCCCCCACCCCACCTCCTTGCTCCAGACCAAAGCTTTTTAAAGAGAGGATTGATTAATTTCAGATTATTTGCTGATTGATTTCTACGGGCTATTACCATGATGGTAAAAATGTTTTCTAATTTCCAGAGTTCTTTAAAGTTGGTGAAGTATACAGTGTGATATGACAGATGCTGAAAGACTTTTGCGGATTTCAAAATTTCTGGACGTGATTGTACAAATTGGAATTCTCCTTGGAATACAGCATGATAAGGAGAATAATCAAAGGCAGCACAGAACAGGTCAAGCTGTTGAAGGAGGAGAGGAGAAGGGCTTTCAGTTGGAGACTTAATCCACCAAGGAAGCAATTCACCGACCTGAACCTCAATGAGAAACAATGTATCAGATTTTGTATTCACTGTACAGGACATTGGTGAAACCACTTTTAGAATTTGGCTCTTCCTTCTATAGGAAGGATGTTGTTAAACTTTGGAAGATGCAGAAAAGATTTACAAGGATGTTGCTGGGACTGGAGGGTTTGAACTACAGGGAGAAGCTGATTAGCCTGGGGATTTTTTCTGAGAAGCGCAGAGGCTGACGGGGGACCTTATAGAGGTTTATAACATCATGAGGAGCGTGGATAGGATAAATTGCCAAGTGTGGGGTGATCCAAAACTAGAGAGCAAAGGTTTAAGGTGAGAGGGGAAAGATTTAAAAAGGACCTGAGGGGTAATGTTTTCACGCAGAAGGTGGTGCATGTGTGGAATGAGCTGCCAGACAGAGTGGTGGAAGTTGGTACAATTACAACATTTATGAGATATCTGGATGGGTGTATGAATAGGAAGGGTTGAGAGGAATATGGGCCAAATTTGGCAAATGGAACTAGGTCAGATTGGAATGTCTGGTTGGTATGGATGAGTTGAACCGAAGGATCTGTTTCTGCGCTGCATGATTCCATATCTTAATGCAGTCACAAGTGAAACCTTAGTGTGCACCATTAAAAATGGGCATGAAGTTGATTTTGGCCTTCAGCTTTTATATGTCTGGCTCAATCCAGACTAGAATTGAAGATATTTGCAACATCTTCCAGTCTGCCATCCAATACTGCATACAGGAGGTCACAGCATTCTCTCTTGAAAGAGAACAGATTTTGTTTTGTCTTGCCAGGAAGCAGCAGGTAAAGCAACCATGCAACTTAGAAAGGATTGCTGGTTTGCCCAGTTTGCAGATTGCAATTGAATGCACGTACTTTGCTTTGCAGGTGATATGACAATTTTGAAATGTACTGCAAGTGAAAGGATTTCACTCCCTCACCGTGCAGTTGATGTGTAACCATACAGAATGAATCATGTAGATCGATACTGCCCAGTTTCCTGGCAGCAAGCATCATGTCTTCACTTTGTGGTTGTCTGCTGTGCCATCTGTACTGAACCATCTTGACAGATCAAAGGGTGGCAACACTGGGAGACAATAGCTACTTACTGACCACGTGGCTGATGCACAGCCTTCATGAATATTCACAGCATTCATATTATCGAAAACCATTCTGCCTCATAAAATCTGAGAGGGCAGACCATTGATATACAGAAACAATGTTTCACTTATCTAAACTACTTTGGAGGAGCTCTGCAGTAATCAGCAGAGTGGATGTCAAGAGTCAAAGTGATCAAATATAAGCGTTTTTATGAGGGCACAGCCACAGGCAGCAGCTACATAGTGAACTCTTGGGCAGCAGAAGATGAAAGTGGAGAAAGAAGAGGAAGAGAAGGAGATAAATCAAAGAAAAATGGAGGTAGGACTAAACAACTCATCATACTGCCAGCTAAAACCTACCATCAATGGTCCTGTACCATCTCATCTTGCAAGGGTTCTGGGCTTGATTCCTGACATTGATCATTGCAGTTATCTGGTCCTACTGCTCTTGAAGAGGTTGACTGAAAGGCCTCCTGATCCTCATAGATAAATTGTACATGTAACAGAATTGCCATTTTGGAGCTCAGTGCTCCAGTTAATGCCCTCTCTTGATAATGCATCTACATTAGCTGCCCCCCCTCCTTGCTCCAGACCAAAGCTTTTTAAAGAGAGGATTGATTAGTTTCAGATTATTTGCTAATTGATTTCTACGGGCTATTACCATGATGGTAAAAATGTTTTCTAATTTCCATCTGATCTTTTGTCTGAACCTGATCAAGGGTTCCTGTGCATTGTTGGAAAATCTTGGAGCCCACTCCCTCTAATGTTGCGGCATTACTGAGAACTTCCCAGGTCAGAACAACTTATTAAATGACTCCCGAAATCTCCTTCAGCCATAGTCTACCTACCTTTTATGAGTTACTGGCTGGTGTTATTGAATGCAGGCTAGCAGGCTGACGATAACCTTCCACCATTTTGGCTCCTCTACTAAGGTGTGCAGACACTCAATGATATACGGCTCTTGCTATATGTTGCAATCATGTTAATTAAGTGATATTACAAAGTGGGAAAGCCATTGGAGTGGGCGAAATGTGATCTAAACCAGCATTTCAACTTCACAGCCACAGCTTGGCATTCTTAAATGTTCCTTACCTTTTCAAGGAACAGTTGAAAATCACTCATTATGACTTCTTCAACAATCTCAAGTAGACTCATGTCATTTTTTTAATGTTCGAGAAACCACACCCCTTGTTTAACAATGTTTTTTTATATTTACTAGTCAAGGAGAATGAATCAACAATTTTACCTTTTATCATTTTTAACAACAGGCTTGAAAATAATAGATTGGTTCAGGTTAATACTATGGTATAGTTAAAGGTGTCTATTAAGTTTGTGTTTGTGAAGTTTGATCTGGTCATTAATGCTCATGACTTAGTTGTGAGTAATCCACTGTTGATGGTGCTTGCCAAACTGTAAGTGAACATCTTTATCTATGTGGACAGTCTGATACTTTGACACAGATTACTACAGCAGCAGTTTGTCCTATATATGTTTATTGTGTAAGTAATATAGCGACAATGAGAAATTCTCAGTACTAAATATCACAACTTGACGATTAGCCATGAGTAACAAAGGGGGCAGTCAGGACTGGAAAAGTCATTGCCAGCCAGCAAAGATTTTACCCTAGCCAGCCCAATCCACTCCCAGAAAGTAAAGTCGGGTATTGTGAAATTTAACCCAGACATTAACCTAAACATGTCAAAAACAATTTTTTTTCGGTGCAAAACACGGTAGATGAGACACAGAGTTTTGCATAAAGACGCTTGTGCTTGCAATCATTCTTTCTAATTCATATTCCATCTTTGTTCATTAATCATTTTTAAAATTAGTGATCCATTTCTTCCACTCTGCCATCTGTACTCAGTGTTGTAACAAACATGACACCTTCCTGCATAATAAAATCTGACAACTATGAAGTTGCATTTCTAAATAGCTTCCCTTACACATATCTATGCATTTCCAGAGCAGATGCTGTTAGCAGAATTTTAAAAGAGGACGTTATTTCAGCCAAGTTCTTTCTTTACTTACATATCTATATGAGGGAAATATTCATCAAAGTGGCTCCTTATTTCACACTATGATAATTATAAAATTCATTGTAAATAGATCTCAGCTTTCATTGGTGGCTTTACCCACAACTTCTTCACAGTAAGAATGGAAACATTAAGTTAACCTTATTTCCCATCGCCATTCCTTTTGCATTTCTGTTTTTTTAACTACATTCTGACAGATTCAATTTAAGGTTATCAGCAGAACTGAATTACAGAATACTGATGGGGATATAGGCCAGGCCTCTCTGGACTGATTAGCATCATTTAAGAAAGCATTCAGTTGCTGGTTTGATCATCTCAAGAGACTCCAAGATGGGTGGCCTTTTAGCTTTAGGAGTCACCATTAAACACTGATTTGAGTTCAATGTGCATGAAAAGGAGCTTAATAAGAACTCACGATTGTAGGTAGTTAAGTCTCAGTTCTTTCTTCCTGTCTTAAAATAATCTTCTAGCATTACTGTTCAAATAAACTGTTCAAATTTAGCAAAAGTTGAAAAGTGCACCTTTTTAACTGTGCAATTTCTGAGAGTTGCATTTACATAAAGATCATAAACTAAGTTTATTTAGTGTCACATTTAATTGATTTAAAAAGCAATCATCTATGGAATTATAGAATTGTAAGAAAAGCTTTTCTTTAAATCCATGTAGGACAAGTCAGTTAGGTATTAAAAGTTTAAAAGAAAAACGGTTTAAGTTGGTCAGCTGCTAACCACATGGTAGCAATAAGTATAATAGAGTAGTTTGAAGCCACAATTATTTCAGCTTTACTCACCTCCCGATCTTGGTTTCACCAGCAAAGCATTGCCTGATTGGGAAACAATATGAAATGGAAGGAATAACGTAGAAATACAAAGACTGACAGCCACCAAACACAATATTGTGAAAGGGAAATGCGCAGATCTCAACCTTGACCCTGAACTTTTACTATCTTTTAACATTAAACATTTATCCTGCCTTCCAAAATATAAATGTGCCTTTTTGATGACAGCCAATGTTATTTGAGGATTAAAATAGTACTCTCACAGCCCTCAACATTAAAGTCTTCCGCATTTACAAAATTACAAACAGATGCAACTCAAGTACCTGCAAATAATCTGCCAAGAACAATTTCAAAAGGGAGATTTCAAAATATGTGGAAGTCATTAGGACGTGTATTATTTTTGCAGTGAATAGGCGCCATGAGTGTCTGAAGAAGCAGATGCATATAACTTTTTTTCTTTAAATCATGAATGACAAATTAGTTTAACGGGAATACTGTTTTTCTTTACTCAGTAAGCCAAAAATGTTGGGGCCCTACTCTGGTGCTAGTGGTGCAGAACAGTAAAATTCCCTGTCCCCTGCAGAAATGGTGGATCTCATCCCAAAGTGGTCAGATGGAGTCTTCACCTTGACAGGCCACTTTGACTACGTAGCAGAAAAAATAATGGCACAGAGGCACTCTGAAACAGGTGAGCAGGCCACAGAGTAAATTGCTTCTCAAAGTAAAACAGAATGCTCAATTCTGCTGCACTGATTGTAATAAGGTCAGGGAAACCAGAATCTAGATTAGAGTGGTGCCAGAAAAGCACAGCAGGTCAGGCAGCATCCGAGGAGCAGGAAAATCAATGTTTCGGGCAAAAGTCCTTCATCAGGAATAGAGGCAGGGTGCCTGCAGAGTTGAGAGATAAATGAGAGGGGGCTGGGGGTGGGGAGAAAGTAGCATAGAGTACAATAGGTGAATGGGGGTGGAGATGGAGGTGATAGGTCAGATGGGAGGGTGGAGTAGATAGGTGGGAAGGGAGATCGGCAGGTAGGACAGGTCGTGAGGACGGTGCTGAGCTGGAAGGTTGGAGCTGGGGTGAGATGGGGGAAGGGGAAATGAGGAAATTGGTGAAATCCACATTAATGCCATGGGGTTGAAGTGTTCCGAGGTGGTAATAAGGTCAGCCTACTGGACCTCATAGAATATGAGTTCCCTGACAGGGGGCTGTTAATCTGGTCCAATCAGGGAGACCTGGCTGACACATGAGTGTCAGAAAGGTTCTGGCATTCTGATAGCTGATTCTGAACGGCAGTACTAAAGTCAAGGACTGTTCATGTGTAAATAAAGAGTGACTTGGGGATAGGATACCAGCCTCTGTGGAGCTATTTCAGTGGCAACAAGAGTAAGAGTAAGAAGTTCGCTTGCAACAATTGTCTTTGAGATAGCATAAGCATTCCTTACATGATGCCTTTGTTCGGGAGGCTTGAGAAGTTTTACTCCTTCGAGCCTGTTGTCGAGGACTGGAAAGAATGTGTTTTTATTTCGGGCAAATGACATTATGACAGAGGAAAAGCAATGGGTAATTCTCCTGACAGCATGTGAAGTCACAGCTTTTTCTGTTATTAGAAGCTTTTTCTTTTCCCTGAGGCACCAGGTGCTAAAGCCTTTCAAGAATTGGCAGCCACAGTGAAGGAATATTACAACCCCAAGTCTCCCCTAACTCTGAGACGCTATCATTTTTACTCAGCAATTTGGGAACCAGGGGAATCTAAATCGGAAGGTTTGATTAGGTTAAGCTGACTGACAGAAGCATGTGGCTTTGGTTTAACCCTTAATGAGATGATGAGAGACTGTTGGTATGTGGGATTAATGATGCAAAAACACTCACCGGTTGAAGACCAACTGGACTTCAAACAGGTGCTACGACTGGCTTTATCATTGGAAAATGCAGCAAATGGAGCATATGAATCACTCAGTATTCCGATGGAAAAGGACCCCCTCGCCAATCTGACTGAACTTAGAGAACACCACATAAGTGAAGGCAATTGCAGAGCCTCACTCTGGACATATCGTGAACAGAGGGACTCTAGATCAGCCCACAGCAAAATCCCCAAAAAAGACAAGCCTCAGCCAAATTGTTACAATTTTCTTCAGGATCCTGGCTAGCAAGCCATTGTAGCTGCTGCCAATATGCAGAGTTAAAAAGTCCTAGTAGACCCAAGTTCAGTCAGATAACTCAATTATCTTATAAGGGTGACATGGTGGCTTGCTGGTTAGCACTGCTGTCTCACAACACCAGGGACCCAGGTTTGATTCCAACCTCAGGCAACTACTTGTGTGGAGTCTGCACATTCTCCCTGTGTCTGTGTGGGTTTCCTCCAGGTGCTCTGATTTCCTCCCACAGTCCAAAGATGTGCAAATTAGGTGGATTGACCATGTTAAATTGCCCATAGTGTTCAAGGATGTGCAGACTATGTAGATTAGCCTGAGGAAATATAGAGTTATCAGGATAGGGTGGGAGGGTGGGTCTGGGTGGAATGTTCTTCAGAGGGCCAGAGTGGACTCAATGGGTTAAATGGCCTGCTTCCACATTGCAGGGATTCTATGATTCTATGAAGTCATAGCCCGGTATCCAAGAGAGTGCACACCCTGGAAAGTCCACCTACATATGGTTTGGAACAGTTAAATTGCTTTGCAACATCCAAATCGGAATCAATCAAGATAAACATCTGGAACAATGGTCACGCGGTTCTAATGGAGGGTGATACTGGTCCGGCCTTATCAGTGATCGCAGAACCAGTCTCTAACAAAATCTGCTCTGTCCTCCAGCCCTTACATTGATGCAAGACCTCAGTCAGGCTGAGGAGCGAAACCAGGAAACCTTTACAGATTAATTATAGAGTTAGAATTAGGCTTTGTTGTCATGTGTACTCAAATACAGGGATACAGGAGGACGGTGAATAGTTCACAATATTGCCATTCACAGCGCCATCATAGGTACAATCTACCTAGGTATAAAACCTCAGGTAAAAAGTAGAAAAATAATGAAGTAAGCTAATACTTAAACATTACAGTTCTTCTCAATATAAAGGAGTAAGTAAGAAGTGAAGTTAAAAGTTCCAATTTACAGTCCTTTGTTAGCCATGGGCCTACAGTCGCTCCAAACTGGACTTATCCCGTGCTGGGCTCAATCTCTCTCCCCTGCGATGGGCTCGATCTCTCTCCCCCCACCTCGCACTAGGCTTAATCTCGTTCCCCTGTGACGATCTCTCTCTCCCGTGATGGGCTCAATCTCTCTCCTAGGTGATGGGCTCGATCTCTCTTCCCCCTCACTGGGCCTGATCTCTCTCCCATGTGATGGGCTCAATCTCTCTCCACCACAATGGGCTCGATCTCTCCCCCGTTCTGGGCCTGATCTCTCTCTCTCACGTTATGGGCTCAACCTCTCTCTCTCTCCGACAATGGGCTCGGTCTATCCCCCGCACCAGGCCTGAGCTCTCTCTCACACAGTGGGCTCGATCTCTCTCCCCCACGCTGGGCCTGATCTCACTCTCCCTTGTGATGGGCTCAATCACTCTCCCCTGCAATGGGCTTGATTAGTCTCCTCCATGCTGGGCTTGATCTCTCTTGACCGCACTGGGCTTGATCTCTCTCCCCCCACACTGGGCTCGATCACGCTCCCCCTGCGCTGGGCTTGATCTCTCTCCCCCGTACAGGGCTTGATCTCTCGACTGCGATGGGCTCAATCACTCTCCTCCTGCAATGAGCTCGATATCTCTACCACACACTGGGCTTGATCTCCCTCCTGCGCTGGGCTAGATCTCTCTCCCCCATGATGGGCTCGATCGCTCTCCCCTGCACAGGACTTGATCTCTCTGCCCTGCACAGGGCTCAATCCCTCTCCTCCATGAAGGGCTCGATCTATCTCTCCCAAGCTGCCTCAATTTCT
The DNA here is from genome assembly GCF_037043375.1 of Chiloscyllium plagiosum. Taxonomy (NCBI): domain Eukaryota; kingdom Metazoa; phylum Chordata; class Chondrichthyes; order Orectolobiformes; family Hemiscylliidae; genus Chiloscyllium; species Chiloscyllium plagiosum. The sequence continues at coordinate 40,057,545 of NW_028270155.1, forward strand.
CTCGCCTACGATGGGCTCGATCTCTCTCTCCCTGCTCTGGGTTCAATCTCTCTCCCCCCCTGCCCTTGGTTCAATGTCTCTCCCACCCTGCCCTGGGTTCAATCTCTCTCCCACCCTGAGCTGTGCTCGATCTCTCTCCCCCACTCTAGGCTCAATCTGTCCCCTGTTCTGGGTCCAATCACGCTCCCCCGCACTGAGCTCCATCTCTCTCCCTGCGGTGGCCTCGATCTCCCTCCCCCTGCGTTGGACTCAATCACTCTTCACCCTGCGCTGTGCTTGATCTCTCTCCCCTGCCATGGGCCAGATCTCTCTCCCCTGCACTGGATTCGATCAATTCCCCCACCCACCCCGACTAGTGATCGTTCTCTCTTTCCCGCGCTGGGCTCAGTCTCTCCCTCCCGCACTGGGCTCAGTCTCTCCCTCCCATGCTGGACTCAGTTGATCTCATTGGCACTGGGCTCGATCTCTCTCTCCTCCCCCCACCCCACCCCACCCTCACCCCCGCTGAAGTGCTCGATCTCTCTCTTCCACACTGGACTCGATTTCTCTCCCCTGCACTGTGCTCGATCTCTCTCCCCTGCTTTGGGTGGCACGGTGGCACAGCGCCTGAGACCCGGGTTCAATTCCCGCCTCAGGTGACTGACTGTGGAGTTTGCACATTCTCCCCGTGTCTGCGTGGGTTTCCTCCGGCTGCTCCGGTTTCCTCCCACAGTCACAAAAGATGTGCAGGTCAGGTGAATTGGCCATGCTAAATTGCCCGTAGTGTTAGGTAAGGGGTAAATGTAGGGGAATGGGGGGTTTCGCTTCGGCGGGTAGATGTGGACTTGTTGGGCCAAAGGGCCTGTTTCCACACTGTAAGTAATCTAATCTAATCTAATCCCTCCTGCGCTGGGCTTGATCCCTAACCCCCACACTGGGCTCGATCTCTCTCTCCCTGCGCTGGGCTCGATCCCTAACCCCCACACTGGGCTCGATCTCTCTCTCCACTGCGATGGGCTCGATCTCTCTCCCCTCACGATGAGCTCGATCTTTCTCTCCTGCACTTGGCTTGATCTTTCTCCCCCGCGCTGGGCCCGTTCTCTCCCTGCACTGGGCTCGATCTTTCTCCTCTGCTCTGGGCTTGATCAATTTCCCCACACCCCGTTGGACTTGTTCTCTATTTCCCACACTGGACTCAGTCGCTCTCCCCCGCAGTGGGTTCGATCTCTTCCCTCCGCGATGCGCTCCATCTCTCTCCCCTGCACTGGGCTCGTTCTCCCCCTGCACTGAGCTCGATCTTTCTCCCCTGCGCTTGGCCCGTTCTCTCCCTGCACTGGGCTCAATCTTTCTCCCCTGCGCTTGGCCTGTTCTCTCCCTGCACTGGGCTCAATCTTTCTCCCCCATGCTTGGCCCGTTCTCTCCCTGCACTGGGCTCAATCTTTCTCCCCCGCGCTTGGCCCGTTCTCTCCCTGCACTGGGCTCAATCTTTCTCCCCTGCACTGGGCTCGATCTTTCTCCCCCGCGCTAGGACCGTTCTCTCCCTGCACTGGGATCGATCTTTCTCCCCCACGCTTGGCCCGTTCTCCCCCTGCACTGGGCTCAATCTTTCTCCCCTGCACTGGGCTCGATCTTTCTCCTCTGCTCTGAACTCGATCAATTTCCCCACACCCCGTTGGACTTGTTCTCTATTTCCCACACTGGACTCAGTCGCTCTCCCCCGCAGTGGGTTCGATCTCTTCCCTCCGCGATGCGCTCCATCTTTCTCCCCTGCACTGGGCCCGTTCTCCCCCTGCACTGAGCTCGATCTTTCTCCCCCGCGCTTGGCCCGTTCTCTCCCTGCACTGGGCTCAATCTTTCTCCCCCGTGCTTGGCCCGTTCTCTCCCTGCACTGGGCTCAATCTTTCTACCCTGCACTGGGCTCAATCTTTCTCCCCTGCACTGGGCTCGATCATTCTCCCCCGCGCTGGGACCGTTCTCTCCCTGCACTGGGCTCGAACTTTCTCCCCCGCGCTGGGACCTTTCTCTCCCTGCACTGGGCTCAATCTTTCTCCTCTGCTCTGGGCTCGATCAATTCCCCCAGACCCGCCGGACTTGTTCTCTATTTCCCACACTGGACTTAGTCGCTCTCCCCCGCAGTGGGTTCGATCTCTTCCCTCCGCGGTGCGCTCCATCTCTCTCCTCTGCGCTGGGCTCGATCACTCTCCCCTGCTTTGGGCTCAATCTCTCTCTCCCTGCTCTGGGCTCAGTCTCTCTCCGCTGCGATGAGCTCAATTTCTCTCCCCCACACTGATCCCAATCACTTTCCCCCGCACTGGGCTTGATCTCTCTTCCCCGCTCTGGGCTGGATCTGTTCCCTGCTCTGGGCTTGATCACTCTCCCCAGCACTGGGCTCGATCTCTCTCTCTCCCTCGATGGCCTCAGTCTCTCTCCCCAGGGCTGGGCTCAATCTCTCTCCCCCACGCTGGGCTTGATCTCTCTCCCCGCTCTGGATCGATCTCTCTCCCCTGCACTTGGCTCCATCACTGTCCCCCCTGCACTGGGCCTGACCTGTCCCTAGCGCTGGTCTCAATCTCTGTCCCCCAGCACTGGGCCCGACCTGTCCCTGGCACTGGTCTCTATCTCTCTACCCACGCACTGGGCCCGACCTGTCCCTGGCACTAGTCTCGATCTCTCTCCCTCAAACTGGGCCAGACCTGTCCCTAGCGCTGGGCTTGATCTCTCTACCCCGCACTGGGCCTGACCTGTCCCTAGCCCTGGGCTTGATCCCTCTACCCCCACACTGGACCGGACCAGTCCCTGGCACTGGGCTTGATATCCCTCCTCCACACTGGGCCCAACCTTTCCCTAGCCCTGGGCTTGACCTCTGTCCCCCCACACTGGGCCCGACCTGTCCCTAGTGCTGGGCTTCATCTCTCTCCTCCACACTGGGCCCAACCTGTCCCTAGCACTGGTCTCAATCTCTCTCCTCCACACTGGGCCCGACCTGTCCCTGGCACTGGGCTCGATACCTGTCCCCCCGCACTGGGCCCAACCTGTCCCTGGCACTGGTCTCGATCTCTCTCCCCTGCACTGGGCCTGACCTGTCCCTGGCACTGGTCTCGATCTCTCTCGCCCTGCACTGGGACCAACCTGTCCCCGGCACTGGTCTCGATCTCTCTACCCCTGCACTGGGTCCGACCTGTCCCAGGCACTGGTCTTGATCTCTCTACCCCCGCACTGGGACCGACCTGTCCCTTGCACTGGGCTTGATCTCCCTCCTCCACACTGGGCCCAACCTGTCCCTGGCACTGGTCTCGATTTCTCTCCCCCAGCACTGGGCCCGATCTGTCTCCGGCACTGGTCTCGGTCTCTCTCCTCCACACTGGGCCCGACCTGTCCCTAGCCCTGGGCTTGACCTCTGTCCCCCTGAACTGGGCCCGACCTGTCCCTAGCGCTGGGCTCAATCTCTCTCCCCCGCACTGGGCCCAACCTGTTCCTAGCCCTGGGCTTGACCTATGTCCCCCCGCACTGGGCCCGACCTGTCCCTAGCGCTGGGCTTCATCTCTCTCCTCCACACTGGGCCCAACCTGTCCCTGGCACTGGTCTCGATCTCTCTCCTCCACACTGGGCCCGACCTGTCCCTGGCACTGGTCTCGATCTCTCTCTTCCCCCACACTGGGCCCGACCTGACTCTGGCACTGGTCTCGATCTCTCTCCTCCACACTGGGCCCGACCTGTCCCTGGCACTGGGCTCGATCTCTCTCCCCCCGCACTGGGCCCAACCTGTCCCTGGCACTGGTCTCGATCTCTCTCCCCTGCACTGGGCCTGACCTGTCCCTGGCACTGGTCTCGATCTCTCTCCCCCTGCACTGGGCCCGACCTGTCTCTGGCACTGGTCTCGATCTCTCTCCCCACGCACTGGGCCCGACCTGTCCCTGGCACTGGTCTCGATTTCTCTCCCACCGCACTCGGCCCGACCTGACGCTGGCACTGCGCTCGATCTCTCTCCCCCACAATGGGCCCGAACTGTCCCTAGCGCTGGGCTTGATCTCTCTACCCTGCACTGGGCCCAACCTGTCCTTGGTGCTGGGCTTGATTCCTCTTCCCCGCACTGGGCCCAACCTGTCCCTGGATCTGGGCTCGATCTCTCTCCCGCACTGTGCTTGATCTGTCTCTGGCTCTGGGCTAAATCTTTCTCCCCCGCGATGGGCTTGATCTCTCTCCTCCTGCGCTGTGCTCAATCACTCTCCCCCACTATGAGCTCGATATCTCCCCAGTGCTGGGCTCGATCTCTCTCCACTGGGATGGGCTCCATCTCTCTCCCTTGCGCAGGGCTCAATCTCTCTCACCCATGCTGGGATCGATCTCCCTGCCTCAGATTAAATCTGATCTTCCCAGACCAGGGGTGGATAGTGGCATGGCATCAGGAATGCCAATGCTGGCACAAGACTCTTCCAAATTAGAGAGATAGTTTGATACAGAGGATGAAACTTGGTGTAGGAATCACAGAAATGGCCCTGCATGGGTAAGAGCCATGGTCAAAGTGGGGTCATGCATAAAGTTTGGGTAGGTACAATGGTCCTGAACAAGCACATGGACCATATGAACGCTGCAAATTCACAAAGGGTTTGGGAGCAAAACATGTCCTGCCCCTTCGAAAGGCTAGTGGAACCTATGGGTTCACCCTCTTGTTCAAACATTGACAAGTCCTCTGAATCAGTGATGGACACAAAGGATGTACCTCACAGCTTTGCCACTGGAGGAGGAGAATGAAATGTTATCGATGCGCTCCTGCTGAACTCCTGTGCATTATACACCGTCCATATTGGACATCAAGTCCGAGAAACATGACCTGGTTCTAAAACGTTCCAGTCGGCTCTCCAAGGCCTATGTCTTTGTACTCATGAGGAAAGATCTCGTGATTGTAACAAGGTCAGCCAGGTGTTGACGATATTTGTCAGAACTCATTATTTGTTTTCCATATTATTAACTCACTTTCTGTCACACTCCTTTTTTTGTTCAGTTATTCTTTGCTGATTCTTAAAATCTGACCAATCTTCTGACCTACCACTAATCTTTGCAGATTTGAATATGTTTCTTGCAATTTGGTACCAACTTAACTTCACCATTAACCACAGGTGACATATCCTTCGAAAAAAGCCTTTGTTTTCCTACTGAGAGAGACCTTAGCTGGAGTCATTAAATATCCCTTAAAAGTCTGCCACTGTACTTCGACTGTCCTACCTTTCCCAGTTTGCCTTAACTAGCTCTGCCTTCATCCAGTTATACGTACTGTTACTCAGGTTTAAAACACTCATTCTAGATCCATACTTCTCCCATTCATACTGGAGCTGAAACTTTCTGAGCTTGTTGATAGCAAACTTACCTCTGACCCAGAAGGTTGTGGTTTCACGTACCACTCAAGAGACTTCAGGACTTCAGGCCTGATACTTGTGTTTAGTACTGAATGGATAGAGGTACTATCTATCAGGTGATACGCTAAACCAATATCCTGAGGGGACTTGACAGGGTGAATGCTGAAAGGGTATTTTCCTTATGGGAGAGATGAGTAGAACACACTATGTAAAAAATAAGGAGACTTCCATCTAAGACAGCAATGTGGAGAATATTTTTCTTTTAGAGGGTTATTAGCTGTGGAATTCTCTTCCCCAGAGAGCAGTGAAAATAGGGTCATTGATTATATGTAAGGCCGAGTTAGATAGATTCGTTACTGACAAGGAAGTCAACGGGTATTGTGTAAACTGGAAAGTGTAAGCTACAATCAGATCAACGTGACCTCACTAAAAGATGATCCAAGCGTTCAGGCTGAATAACTTACTCCTGTTCATAATTTTTAGGCACTTATGTTTCTTTGCCCTCTTGAGTAGGCATGGCAATCTTTGAAGAAGAATTTTCCTGTGTCCCAGCCAATATTCATTCAACATCTAAAAATGATCTTGTCAATCATTTTGTTTTGTGTTTGTGGAAGTTTTGTTTGTATTTATGGGAGTTTACAGGGACTAATTTGGCATTGTGTTTCTCACAGTACAAGAATGGCTAAATTTGAAAGGTTCTTCACTGGCTGTAATTCCTTGCATCATTTTGAGGTTATGAAAGATACTATGTAAGTACAAACTTTATATTTTCCTTTCTAGAAAGATCCAAAAGAGATCAAATGAATATGCTCACTCTTGAGAGACCTTTACTGAGACTGAGAAGAATCTACTGGCTACTATGTCCAGAGAGCCTCATGACAAGCTCTCAAAGTCTGAACTGCTACTTAAGCAATATTTTTAACAACTTATGATAGTCTTCTCAATTTTAGAAAGCAAATTATTCTAAGTGCAAAGGAAAACTGTCTATTCACTGCCATTTAGATCCTATGCTGAACTGTTGATGTAAATAATATTCAGAAATCAAACAGGATAATAAAGCTTTCAGAGGTTACAGTGTATTGACATAACCATGCCCATTATGTATAAAAGAAATATGAGTTACATGATAGATGGTTGGGGATACAAAGAACTCACCAATTGATCAATTACTTCTAGCTTCTTCGCATATTCATTGGCCTTTTCCAGTTGTTAAAATGTTGAGATAGATTGTAATGTTTTGGGACTGAGCCTTTACTTTGCTATAGTAATGAAAAGGGTCACATAACCTGTTCTGATGTCTGCCTGACAATAAGTGTGAATAGTTTGATCCATATTTTAATCCAACTAGTATGAAGGGACAGCAAAATAGCTCCAAGTCAGAATGATGTGCCGCTTGGGAAGGAAGCTGTAGTGATGGTATTGCCATTGTATTTGTTGACCTTGTTCTTCAGTATGATAAAGGTTAAGGGTTTGAGTTGTTGTTGAAGGAGCCTGGTTAATTGCTAAAAAGACCACATTAATAAGACATTAAAACAAGGCTGGAGGATTCACCTAGCTTGCTCCAGAGGAAGAATCTCCGGGGAGCCAGCCTCACTGTGAAAGGCTGTTGTAATATTAGATGTTCCCAGGTTTAAAAAAGAAAAAGAACAGAAATTAACCAAGAAACAGAAGTTAAAGAATCAACTTGGACTGGTTCTGGGAAAATGTAAAATATGTCTGTGAAATATGTTGAAAGATAAAGGAATGTACTACCCAGTGTATAGGTTATCTAAGAGGTTAATGCTTTATCAATGTTTTAGTATTTCTTATAATAAAGGTCTTAAAACATGAAGTTTGTAATGCTATCTTTTCAGCTATCAAATGGAAGTTTAAATTTCATTTTTATAAATTGTCAGTCTCTATGAAGTTTGTAACAAAGTATATGTTTATTTCATTTAAACTTATTTTGTGTTAGTAAAATTCTTGCATTTTGAAACCATCACATCTTACAGAAATGCAACTGTTTAGCGAAGAGGCAAAACTCACAATATTTAAGACAGGATGATTGTACTCAAGATACTATGCCTAATAAAGACAACAACTGATAAGTAACAATTCAATTGTTTAATAATAATATAAAAATCAGTATTAGTGTTTCATTTAACCTAATTTCGTGAACTATATAAAATTCAAAAGCAAACGCCCAGAAAGCTAAAGTGATCACTATCCTCTTGTCAATCATAATATCTTGCCATGGGCCTAAATTTACTTGTAAACTGTGATAAGCAAAATGGTTGATGCATTGAAGGTCTCCTCTCAACATTGTTACTGGGAAACTTCATGTATTGAACTCAATTTTGTGAAAAGTTAGAGGCCAAGGCATGGGGAGACTAGGGGCATAAGCAAGAAGCTGTCTGATGGACTTTAGCAAAGGAACAATGAAAGGCTGGGGTCATGTGGAAATGGGAGTTTGGTACAGAGAGAAGATTAGAGACTGGGGAGAGATTGGAAGTGTTGGGGATTGGAGTAGGAACAAAATGGTTTCAGAAGGGAAAATTGAAACTTCAGCCTGATCAGGTGAAGGCATCCAATTGTAGGGATGGATGAAACAAGTAAACAGAATCCAGCAAGTCACTGAGAGGGCCTTGTGGGTCAAACAGTTCTCATCTCCCATTAACTGCTGGCTTTCCTCATTCCAGAACATTCAGCAGCCAGGTTTAAATAAAAAACAGTAGTTAATTCCGAAATATACAGTCTCTTTATAATAATTAATTACTGACACACCTGCTTCAAGTTGGTTAGTTTTTGAGGTACAGATTTAGATTTTTACACCTTTTTGGTGGTGGGACATATTTGCCCTGAATGTCACTGCTGACACCTTATGATATCTGCCACATTTGCATGTACATGGCACAGGGTGAGGCTGGTTATCTATACTGTGTCCGGTGTCTAATTAATTATCAATGTTAGATGATAGAATCTTAGCAGAAGAGGCACTTGTCTCAATCAACAAGATGCTTTATTGCACAATAGCAAAAATATTGCTAATCAGACATAATTACTAGGACCCTTTAGCTGGGTAAAATATATCTGCTCCATAAAAAGCTAGTGTCGATCTTACTGTCTCTATTCACAGACTGTGTGACATCATTAGATTAGGTGGAACCAATGCAACTTCAACATTAACTCTTTCAGAACCTTTACTTTATACAAAAGGTAGCTGTTTTGTGGGAACTATATTTTCTCCCATTTTCCCATCCAGTGGAACCAACTAATTGAAGAAAAATATTGACATTTTAAAAGCTCTATAATTAAATTCCTTTTGCATGTGCCTCAGTTTTGAAGTAAAGATTGAACTGTGTTTAACAAGGCTATGAGAGAGCTCTTTGCATTTTGAAGATTGTGCATTTAAGAAGCTCCAGACTGGAGACAAAGGTGGCAAAAGCCCACATGCCTCAGACAAAGCAGTTAAGGCCATGCTTTATGGCTGAGTCAGGAAGGGAACATAGTTTAACAGAAACTTACAGGAGATCCTTTAAGGGGATGAGGGTGAATGGAGATAGAACAATTATGTGGGTGTGAGAGGGAATGAACAGATGTCAGAAAACTGACTGTAAAGGCCTTGTGAAGGATGGGACATTATTAATTCAGTACATTCTGAAATGTATTGCAGCTAAACTTGGTGCAAATCTATTGTGGATAGATGTAACCTTTCATTTAAGACTCCCCAAGCTAGAAATAACTATTATCAAAGACATTGCTCCTGGCCTGAGTCAAAGTGAGGAGTGTTCTAGAAGTTGTATCTGCAAAGCCTTTAAATGGTAATAGTAATCAATTATAGAGCCTTAGTAACACCATACTGCAACAGAACTGTATGTACCTGCTTGATCAGATTCATTGAAGAATAATATGCTGGAATGTAGTTTGCTTCATATTATTAGCCCGCTGCATTGCATTCCAAGAGCCTTGTCTTTATACATTTTCCTTTACTATATCTCTCTGTTTTAATGGATCAGGAAGGATTGTATTAACGGTACGAGGTTCCCAATATGTCTCAATCTTAATATTAAGCTGGCTTTGTGCTCTGTATAGGTAAATAATAATTCATTTGCAAGAATATGAAGGTATTAAAGATGAATAGAGAAAAACAATCACAATGACAGTTTCAGTGATGAGAAACTTCAAATGATGCTAACAAATGCTAATAAATAGATTAGAGAAGTTCAACTGCTCTCCTTGGAGAAGAAAAGTTTGAGAGGAGATTTGAAAAAAGAATTAAAATCATGAAGGGCAAGGACAGACTCCATAGGAAGAGACTGTTCTCGTTGAAAGAAAAATCAAAAACTAGAGCGTAACAATTTACTGTGATTGACAAAAGTACAAACATAATTTGAGGCAAAATCTGTTATGCAGCAATTATTTACAATCTGGAATGCACTGCCTGAGAGTATGGTGGAGACAGATTCAATCAGGGCTTTGAAACAAAAACTAGATCATTACTGGAGAGGAAATATTTGCAGGAATATGGGTAAAAGACAATGCTATAATCAGTACCCAGTGACATTCCCCAAGTCATTATCATCCCAAATTGCAGGGTGATGGAGGGATGAACTGGCTTACCCACTTTATTCGCCACCCCTGTCCCCTGTCCCCTATCCCCCACCCAGGTGACCACAACAAGCTACATTTACAAATGATCCCCTCTCTTGAGGATACCTTTCACCCAAAGTAAATTAATTTATGATTTAAAAGGAGTCAATCTTCACAGGTTTTCTTGAGTTAACAAAAGAGTGTGCTTATGAGTTTCTAAATGCGAAAAGAAATAATAACGCAACACCCGTAAACACAAATTAGAAGTAAAAAGTGAGTTCAAAAGAAGGTCAAAATTTAAGTTGAGTTTCTTAAAGATAATCAAAATTAAAGTTGTTAATGAAGAGAAGTTAATACAAAACAGTGGCTGTTACCATGAAAGCTCTCAGTAGCGATGACATTGAGCAGTTGATTTTGAGATTATTCGCTATGCAGGATAATTGAAACTTCTTCATCACGGTTCCTTTCTGCAGTGGCTAGACTTAATGTTTTCCCACTCAAAGAGAGTCCTTTCCCTTTACTTACCTGCAGTACAGTGGTGAATGGCTGTTCTCATTAGTGTAACTTTCACAGCATATTAGTCCATTCTGACACTAGAATGTCAGACCACCAACATTTGAGGGTTGAATTGTGCTGTCCCTGTGTATTCTTGAAAGGGAAAAATGTCAGGATGTCTTTTGCCCAGACTGACACCATTTCCCACCATCACATATACAGTCTAAGATAGTCACAAGGGATTACAGTTCAGCTCGTAACACATTTCTCCATTTTTAAGTCCATCCTTTTGAAAGCTCCTTTGACACCTCATCAGGTGTGATAATCAAGAATTTCTCTTTTCAGACTGCCACATAATTTACATCTGCAGCCAATTTTGACTTTTTAAAAATAACAACATATTGCAATTTATTGATGATTCAATTATGAGCCGTGGTCATGGCAGCTGAACATTGGCCTTTAAGTAAATCACTTCTGCAGAGAGCCAGAATAAACACACCGAGCAGAATCGCCCTGTCCCTGAATGATGTGGGTAATGGCGAGAAAGGTGGAAGAATCCCGTGAGATGACCAGCGAGGGGCTTCCCAACAAAGACAGCAAAACGACCCATATTCCAACCAAGTATTGAACAGCGAGATGGGACTCTTATTAGTGAGCAGCAAGAGACATATTTCCATTTATTAAATACTTATTATGATATCTCCTCATCTTATGGCATGCAGTTTCCTGTTCTACCACATGCTGGATAGCAACTCTCTGGCAACAATTCCTGACATGAAAGTCAGAATGGTTACCTGATGAATCCAACTTGCCACTTGCTCTTCTGACTCTCCATCAGTCACCAACATCCCAGGGCACACTCTGTGAGCCACAACCACATCCATATATCATTGACTAGGATCTCCAAATCCCCAGTAACAAAGTGGGGCCCCTATCTGCCTCTGTCTATTGAGGGCAATTGACAGCAAGGCAGCTGCAGACTGCAAAATGACCGGGTTTCAAGATGGTACTGGCACCAGGAATCCCAGAAGATCCTGTCAGTGGCCGAAACCTGTGTCTGTGGTGAGGTGGGATACTATAGAGACATGGTACATTGTTTCAGGAGACAAATTTGAGAAATAGCATTAGAAAATTAAAATTGTGCTTGCAGACAGAAACCCTCGAGGGCTTGGACTGGTATCAGAGGCTGCCCTTGACTTACTGTGCGGCAACCCCCAAGCGGAGGCCTGCTGATGACAATGAGAAGCTCCCTAGCTTTACGGAAGTGTTAGCCACCACTGAAAGACAGGAGAAGTAGGTGCGTAGTATCTCTGGCTAAGGGAGCAAATTGCATAAAGGTAAGGCAAACAAGCAAGGATGCTGTGAGCATACAGATAGGGTCAAAGTGAGTGAACACTATGACAGTGAGAGAAGAGGCCCAGTGCACGAGCACAGTGTCCTTGCTGCAGAATCACAAAGCTAGTTGCCAGAGCAGCTTGCATGACGGCATTGAAGTGCAGAAGCATAAAAGCGCCCTGTAAGTGAATCAGAGATTCACTTACATGATGGTTCTGAGATGCTAGCACATACTAGATTCCAGTGTCCATGGACTTGAGGTGTGTGTGACCAGTGTCCATGGAGCATGTTCCAAAATGTTGGGGCCTGATTTCCAACAGGGAGATTGCTCTGAGCCAGCAGCGAGCTCTGAATCTGCCAGGTGTTTTGCCAGATCTGGTTTCCTTTTGAGAGTTCCCAGTATCTAGCTTGTTTGATAATTTTGGTAGGATGGAAGTCCGAACATTGATGAGAAGAGTTGTGGCATTAACAGGACATTTAACGATCAATCAAATTGGCATTGCGCTGGTGCAGAGCGAAAATCTCATCACAACGCCTGTGAAAAGTATTAATGGTGCAGATGGAACTCACCATACCTTCCACCTAATTTGACCATATGTCTCACCATAGGCCACATCACTCAGACCTTATAAGATTTCCCCTAATGTTACTGTGTGAGGGGACATCAATCCAGACGATTTGGACGATCCATCTCGGCCTCCAATGGTCCTTAGCATTAGAGATGCCAGTCTTCAACCAATTTGCTTCACTCCACATGACATCAAGAAACAGTTGGAAGCAATGACAATGGGCCCTGACAACATTCTGGCAATAGTACTTAACAGTTGTGCTCCAGACATGTTGCACCCCTCACCAAACTACTCCAGTACAGTTATGACACTGGCATCTACCCAACAATGTGGAAGATTATCCAGTTTTGTCCTTGTCACAAAAGGCTGACATATCCAACCTGACCAATCAGCCTACTCTCGATCATCAGTAAAGTGATGGAAGATGTCACCAACAGTGCTATCAAGCAGTACCTGCTCAGCAATAACCTGCTCAGTGACACCCATTTTGGGTTCTATTGGGCCACTCAACTCCTGATCTCTTTACAGCCTTGGTTCAAACATGGACAAAAGAGATAAATTGGAAAGATGAGGTGAGAGTGACAGGCCTTGACATCAAGGCCACATAAAAACAGCTGTGGCATCAAGGAGCCCTAGGGAAACAGGAATCATTGGGAATTGGGGGATAAACCCTCCACTAGTTGGAATCACACCTGGCACATAGGAAGGTGGTTGCAGTTTTTGGAGGTCAGTCATCTCAGCTCCATGACATCTCTGAATGAGTTCCTCAGGATAGTGTCTTAGGCCCAACCATCTTCAGCTGCTTCATTGGTGGCCTTCCCTCTATCATAAGGTCAGGAGTGGAGTGTTCCCCAATGATTAGACAATGTTCAGCAACAATCATGACTCGCAAATTCACCTGCACCTCCACACACATCATTTACTGTATCCGTTGTACCCAATGTGATCTCCTCTACATGCAGGTCCTTGGCCTCCTCCATCGCCAGACCCTGACCACACGACGCCTGGAGGAAGAGCGCCTCATCTTCCGCCTAGGAAACCTCCAACCACACGGGATGAATGTAGATTTCTCCAGCTTCCTCATTTCCCCTCCCCCCACCTTATGTCAGTCCCAACGCCCGGATTCAGCACCGCCCTCTTGACCTGCAATCTTCTTCCCGACCTCTCCGCCCCCACCCCCTCTCCAGCCAATCACCCTCACCCTCACCTCCTTCCACCTATCGTATTCCCAGCACCCCTCCCCCCTACCCTTTATCTCAGCCCGCTTGGCACACCAACCTCATTCCTGAAGAAGGGCTTATGCCCGAAACGTTGATCCTCCTGCTCCTCGGATGCTGCCTGGCATGCTGTGTTTTTCCAGCACCACATTTTTCAACTCTGGTCTCCAGCATCTGCAGTCCTCACTTTCTCCTACCCAATCATGACTCCTCAGGTACTGAAGCAGTCCATGTTCAAATGCAACAGGATCCAGATAATACACAGATTGGGCTGACAAGTAGGCAAAAGTGAGGACTACAGATGCTGAAGATCAGAGTCTAGATTAAAGAGGTGCTGAAAAAGCGGAAACCCTGATGCCTGAAACATCGATTTTCCTACTCCTCAGATGCTGCCTGACCTGCTGTGCTTTTCCAGCACCATCCTAATCTAGACTCTCGGGCTGACAAGTGGCAAATAACATTTACACCACACAAATGCCAGGCAATGACCAATTTCATCAAAAGACAATCTTAACCTGCCCTTGACATTAATGATGTTACCATCACTGAAACTCCCACTATCAACATCTTGTGGGTTACCATTGACTAGAAATTCAATTGGATTCACCAAATAAACACACTGGCTACTAGAGCAGGTCAGAAGCTAGGAACACTGTGGCAAGTAACTGACAATCTGACTCACCAAAGACTATCTACAAGGCACAAAAGTCAGGAGTGTGATAGAATATTCAATTGTTTGGTTGGGTGCAGCTCCTTCCTGAAGAAGGGCTTATGCCCAAAACGTCGATTCTCCTGTTCCTCGGATGCTGCCTGGCCTGCTGTGTTTTTCCAGCACCATATTTTTCAACGCAGCTCCAACAACACTCATGAAGTTTGACACTATCCAGAAAAATGCAGCCTACTTGACTGACACCACAACCACTTCCTCAACCGCAATGTTCAGTGGCATCAGGGTGTATGATCTACAAGATGTACTGCAAAATTCATCAAAGATCCTCAGACAGCATATTCCCAACCCACAACCACTTCCATGGCAAAGGATAAAGGTAGCAGATACATAGGGACACTACCACCTACAAGTTCCCCTCCAAGCCACACTCCATGCCAACTTGGAAATATAGCACCATTCCTCCACTGAGTCAAAATCCCTGAATTCCCTCCATAAGGGTATTGGAGGTCAACCTACAGCAAATGGACTGCAGTGGTTCAAGAAGGCAGCACACCAGCACATTCTCAGGGCAATCATGGTCAGGCAAAAAATGCTGGCCTAGCCAGCGACACCAACGGTCCCATGAGTGAACAAAAAAAAGTTGACTCCACTTGTTGGTGAACCTGCCCAACTATACTGGTGGTTAGGCTTTTCCGCAGATCAACTGGGGTGGATATGAGAGAACAGAATGTATTGCTGAAAAAGCACAGCAGATCAGGCAGCATCCGAGGGGCAGGAGAATCGACGTTTCAGGTTTAAAACATTCAACAAGCTTCCTGATGAAGGGCTTATGCCTGAAACGTCAATTCTCCTGCTCCTCGGATGCTGCCTGACCCGCTATGCGTTTCCATCACTACACTCTTGACTCTGAGCTCCAGCACCAGCAGTCCTCATTTTCTCCCTCCTCGATATGAGAGAAGTTCACTTAACAACAGCACTGGGATAGGCCCCTGAGGAGGAGACCAGTTCTGTGAGTAAACAAGAGCAGCAGAGAGAACCTAGCTTCTGAAAGAAAAGCATCACGATGTAGCTCCACTATTTCCTGTGATTGAAAGGTACCTGTAAAATCAGCTACAGTTTACTATTCTCATCCACATTTTCCAACTAACTGCTTTTTCTACGGCTCTGCTAAAAGAAAGACAAAGAAAACATTCCAGGTCATTAAAAGGATCAATTCTGAACCAGTGACTGAAAGCCTGAACTTTGGTGCAAACAACCTCATGTCATCAGCAAAGAACTACAAAGATATTAAAGGAAATTGGACAACATCGAACTAAAATCTCTCACTGAATCCCATACTCCAGATTGGTACTATTGGACCGCAGTATCCCTCTTTGATTTTTCACATTAGTTATGTCAATTAATGTCTGTGTCTGAGTCATTCATAAGGGGTAAAGCTATAAAGTTTTATGTTAGTCATTCATATTGCTGTCTAGCCATAAATACAAGGTAATTTGTTCACAAAAAATAGTTTTCCTCTGGTTAAGTATACAAACATGGTGGCATATATTCTTTCAAACAGAGTTTGTCAGTTAGATAAATTGGATATTCTAACTAAATCTTTTCACATTTGTGACAATTCTTGGAATAACAGGACTTCACTTCCAGTGTGTTACCCCAGTGGGTCGTAACACTTCCTACAATTGTTTCAAATAGCAGATGTCTACAAAGTGAATGGGTGCACAATTAGCCATTCCCTTTGGAATACAACATGTCCTGGAAAATAAGCAGAGGATGAGCTGCTGGAAGAGAAAAGAGGAGGATTGCGAGATTTTGAAAAAGTTACAAAGAGGATTGATGATGGCAGAGCAGTAGGTGTGATCTATATGGACTTTAGTAAGGCATTCGACAATGTTCCCCATGGGACACTGGTTATAGAGTCATAGAGTCATAGAGTCATAGAGATGTACAGCATGGAAACAGATCCTTCGGTCCAACCAGTCCATGCCAACCAGATATCCCAACCCAATCTAATCCCACCTGCCAGCACCCAGCCCATATCCCTCCAAACCCTTCCTATTCATATACCCATCCAAATGCCTTTTAAATGTTGCAATTGTACCAGCCTCCACCACTTCCTCTGGCAGCTTATTCCATACACGTACCGCCCTCTGCGTGAAAAAGTTGTCTCTTAGGCCTCTTTTATATCTTTCCCCTCTCACCCTAAACCTATGCCTTCTGGATTCCTCGACCCCAGGGAAAAGACTTTGTCTATTTATCCTATCCATGCTCCTCATAATTTTGTAAACCTCTATAAGGTCACTCCTCTACCTCCGACGCTCCAGGGAAAACAGCCCAGTCTGTTTTGCCTCTCCCTATAGTTCAAATCCTCCAACCCGGGCAACATCCTTGTAAATCTTTTCTGAACACTTTCAAGTTTCACACAGAGGGTGGTACGTGTATGGAATGAGCTGCCAGAGGAATTGGTGGAGGCTGGTACAATTGCAACATTTAAAAGGCATTTGGATGGGTATATGAATAGGAAGGGTTTGGAGGGATATGAGCCAGGTGCTGGCAGGTGGGACTAGATTGGGTTGGGATATCTGGTCAGCATGGACGAGTTGAACTGAAGGGTCTGTTTCCATGCTGTACATTTCTATGACTCTAAAGGTCTCAGCAGGGAGGCAATGACTGCCCAGGGCATGAAGAGAGAGCAATTCTCCCCATTGAACCACTGTATGGAACAAAATGTAACACATCTATGATGTAGTAGGGATGTTTCATTGCAGTCATTGACTGCCGTAACAATTACAACTACATGGCTGACCTGGGACCACATTGCCAGTGTCTTTGCAGAAGACAGTGGCAATGAACATATACGTGTCAGGCTCCTTCCAGTTTGGAGCTAGAGATAATTGTAACATCTCAATTTTTCATCCATTATGCATGAAGGAGGTCAGTGAGGCTTTCCATTCAAAGAAAGCTAATTACATTTCATCCACCTATGCCAAAGAGAAGCAGGGAGAATGAGAATATGACTTTAAGAGGATTATAGGCTTCCCCATGATGCAAGGTGCCATTACCGACATGTACATTGCCAGTAACATGCCATTTCAAGATGTGTGATAACAGAAAGGGATTCCATTTCCTCAATGTGTAACCATTGCATGCCTATACACACTGTATCATCAAGATTTTCAGGCAATAGTCATTTACGACTGTGCAGGAAACCATGGCCTTCCATTGCCTTGCCTACTCTATGGAGATCTGCATTACTCAGAATACCGGTGTCAAGATTTGGGGTAATCTGTGGAATGTTGCACAAGTAAGATGCATGCCTTGCCACTGGTGATACATTGAGCAGCGGAGGAGGAGGAGGAGGAAGAGGTGTACAAGACAGATTGGAAGAACCTAAACAATTGTATTCTGCTATATAGTTCATGAAATACTCATCCAAGTGCCATACATGGAACCTTGACTCCAATGAAGCTTTTAATAACCTTCCCTCACCCGAACCTCCTTCTGTCAATTGTCATCATCTTTGGCCAGAATGCAAACACTAAAAACATCACAAAATTAGCATTACAAATGGTATTTATAAATTAAATCATGCCATTTTGCATAAAAGACAGCTCATTACCCTTATGCAGTCTCTGTGTGACAGTTTTCCATGTGCTTTTAGAATGTCTTTCGACCTGAGGGAATAGTGAAAGAAAGACCTTTGCACAGGAAAAGTACACTGCCAAATCAAAGTTATCCTCTATCATTAATGTTTTTTTAACCAGTCAAAGTAAATTACCTGTGTATTTTAAAAGAATGTAAAGTCCTTTTTCCCTAATCTAAATTGAATCAGACAAAATAATCAATATTAGCTTAGAGAATAGAGAAAGAAGATCAAGTAAGAACAGGATCAATTCAAGATGCAATGCCTTTGTAGGTCTATTGTTTGCCACTACACTATGCCCAACTATGCCATGAGAAAAGGCACTTTGTGAAGCTGCTGGGGAACTGTTGGCACCTCTGTACAAATCAGTGCTTTTAAGAGATGAAAGGATAATTGGAAAATGGGTGGGAGTGAGGGAGCAAGTAAGTGGTAAGGAAAGGAAGGAAGGAGGAAGGGAAAAGTCATAACTGACATGAATGCAACATCAGCAAAGGTTATGTTAGGGCTTGATGAAATTAAAGACAAAAAACAACTTTTTAAATACAGGCACTGCCATATTCAACATTACATCATGATATTTCTGTCAATGATAAACAGTGATTTCGTTACTAGTAACAATGAAATTACTTCAAACCCAATAGCAGTGATATCTGTGTATTAGATTTTACATTGTATGCTAGAATTGAAAATATAAATAAAAAAAGAAATTGAATGTTTTGGTCAGCAAAAACCAACATAAATGTAAGATCATTTTAAAATAGTAGACAGAATTTCTTCGAAATGGTAGAAAGTAACGATTCAATGCTATCCCTGGAATTTAAAAGTTAGAAGTAACTTTGACACTTGATCTTAAGTTTACGTACAAGAGTCAAGCAATCTATTTAAATATGGTTCTAAAGTAGCAAGATCTAGTGATTATTTGACTTTAATCTGATTCTAAAACAATTAAGTACCAACATGGTTTCTACAATGTCCTTAAAGGAAATACTTCACCAGGAAATTTCTGAGTATATCATCAGCTGATCTGTCACTAAAACATAATGATGCTGCATTTTATTTTAATAGGATTTTAATCATTATGTTATGTTGACAATTGTATTGATGCAGAATTCAATCATCTTAAATTATTAATGAAAGTTTAACCACCTCTGTCACAGTGAATAACTTCTTTTATTAGACTTGCTCCTTGCTGGAGTGGTGCTCAACTTGGACAGGAAAAGCAACCTTGTAACACTGAACAGAGATAGAGTGACATTCAGGATTAGTTGGGTCTTTTCTTTTCTGGTCTTTCACCTTTCCCCACGTGATTATATGGTTCTAGGTAGGTGGAAGTGAACACTAGAAATCACGGCTATATGGCACAGTCAGTCTGGGTGGACCAAGAGGTTTCTCTCTGATTATTTATTTTTCATATATTTATCTTTCAATCTCAATCTAGTTCCCAATAAAGTGCAATTGGAATATCAGGGAACATCAAGAATGTTTGTCATAGGTTTTATTTATCATAATAATATATGCTTTAAATGTGAGAGGTCTAATGCACAGAGATGACCAATTTGTCATCTGCAGGATAGGGCCTATGAACTCTATTAATAATAGATCATAACCCGGCAGCTTAGGCCTATTTGCACGTATACTTATTATTTACATGTTTGTTCAGTTTGAAATGTTGAGAGTCTCGGGATTCGTAAATGCCTGTGACCTCGTTGTGGGATAAATCAGAGATCAGCCTGTTCATATCAGCAATTATGACATACCTCACATGACTTTAAACCAAGTGATCATTCCCAGTGAAATCACAACCATTCACATTGCGTCAGCTGACGGCATTGAATAGACTGTTAACCTTAACAAACCATAACTGCCTCCCCAGCCAAATAATTTTTAAAAATCATATGTAGCTTTGTAGATTTGTGTATTCAATGGTCCATAATGCTCAGGCAACTCTGTACACTTTAACCCCTGGGACCTGTATCAAATACTTCCTCTCTTGCCAGCTTCCAATCTTTTGTGAAAGAAAGAAATTCCTAATGACCAGGAACTGATCCCTCGTGTAGCACAGAGATAGATATCGACCATGTAAAAAAAATCATATTCACATCATAGACAGCATCTGCTCAGAATTTGTGGCCAAAGAACATTATTGGAGCAGAGGTCATTCAACCCTTGGCAGTCACCTGAGTAATACCATGGAGGAAAATTGGCAAACAATTGAATTTATCAAAACATATTAATGAAGCTATTTCAATAACAATAGATTTGCTAATTGGACAAAGAAAGCCAAGCACTGTAGAACAATATTTGTTTCTAAGATCAATGCAATCTGAACAATGTGTTAAATCCTCAGAAAAACAGAACTGTAAAGTTTTATTGCTTCCTTAATCTCGATTCAAAATGTTTGCGTTCAAGTCAAACCAATGTTCCCACAATTGGATTGAATATGCCACATCTACTTTGCCTCCATTGCACAGTATTGTGTCTGTTGAATTGTACAACATTATTCATGGTTAGTTTGTATCATTTACATCAGTTCTCTGTCACTTGGTTAAACTGATTTTTATTATTTATTCTCGTTATTTAATCATTTAAAATGTACTATAAAATCAAATTGCCCATTGATTTGGCCAATTTTTTAAAAAATTCAATCAAAATATTTGGTTGGGATGCAATATCCAAGAAGAAACAAACCCTCACAGAGAACAAAACAAACCAATAGGGGAGATAAAGAGAAGCTATCTCTGCTGGTTTAGGAATTTAGGACTGGGAAACATAGAGTAGCAGTCCATACCCATCCAAGCCTCAGTTTAAAATTCTGAGGTAAGACCGGTCCATTGTGACTGGGTAGCCCAAACCCAGCTATCAAAATGTTAACGGTTTGAGCCAAGATTTCTCACCCCATCTAGAAGGGATTCCTATCTTGAAAAACTGTCAGGCAAACATATGGCCAGCATGCCTATAGGCCATAGAGCATTATCAGGGACAATGGCCATTGCTGGAAATGCAGGCAGTTCCCAACAATGACTGTTATTGGAGTTGAATTAGAAGGTGAGTTGGGCATGTGGTGTCTACTGGAATGTGAACAATGGACACCCTAGGGGCTGGGATCCATCATCAACCTCCAAAATTCATCCACTTGACTGCCTTGTTGATTGTTACATTGCAGTAAATCATCCCTTTTGTGGCCGTACATATCAACATAATTGTCCAAAACATTAAGGCATTTATTCTGGAGACAGACTCCTCTAAAGATAAAATGCATTGTGTCTCTGGACTCCCCAACTACCACCACTACCTATGTTCAGCATTTATGTCTAGCTGAGCAGGGAGTGTCAGGTTCTGGATTAGTGGTGCTGGAAGAGCACAGCAGTTCAGGCAGCATCCAAGGAGCTTCGAAATCGACGTTTCGGGCAAAAGCCCTTCATCAGGAATAAAGGCAGTGAGCCTGAAGCGTGGAGAGATAAGCTAGAGGAGGGTGGGGGTGGGGAGAAAGTAGCATAGAGTACAATGGGTGAGTGGGGGAGGGGATGAAGGTGATAGGTCAGGGAGGAGAGGGTGGAGTGGATAGGTGGAAAAGGAGATAGGCAGGTAGGACAAGTCCGGACAAGTCATGGGGACAGTGCTGAACTGGAAGTTTAGAACTAGGGTGAGGTGGGGGAAGGGGAAATGAGGAAACTGTTGAAGTCCACATTGATCCCCTGGGATTGAAGTGTTCCGAGGCGGAAGATGAGGCGTTCTTCCTCCAGGCGTCTAGTGGTGAGGGACCGGCGCTGAAGGAGGCCCAGGACCTCCATGTCCTCGGCAGAGTGGGAGGGGGAGTTGAAATGTTGGGCCACGGGGTGGTGTGGTTGATTGGTGCGGGTGTCCCGGAGATGTTCCCTAAAGCGCTCTGCTGGAGGCGCCCAGTCTCCCCAATGTAGAGGAGACCACATCGGGAGCAACGGATACAATAAATGATATTAGTGGATGTGCAAGTAAAACTTTGATGGATGTGGAAGGCTCCTTTAGGGCCTTGGATGAAGGCGAGGGAGGAGGTGTGGGCGCAAGTTTTACAGTTCCTGCGGTGGCAGGGGAAAGTGCCAGGAAAGTGTCAGGTGTCAGTCATTCTTCAATACATTCTCTATCTTCATTACATTCTCCTTCTCACTTGTGAAGTGTGAAGTGCCTTGTGATAGCCGAGCTTTGTCCCCCACTGTATACATATGTGTTGGTGGAGCATGTGCATTAGTCAGATAACAGACCACCTTCAGAGTGAATGACTTCCTATGAGCAGTCTTTATCCTATTCCAGCTCTACCACTCAGGGAAGCTTGTTGGCCCATTTAGAAATTAAAGACATTAGTTAGAACTGACAAGTTTGTGCAGCTCATGATATTTCACTGGCTGCTGATATCACATTGATATGAATGCTATGTGCCACTTAGGTGTCATCAGGTAGTTGGGAGACCAAAATTCTCCATCACAAATAATCAAGTCTGTGGAGACCTGATTTACTTCCATTGCTTTCTCCTCCACAGCTTTTAAGATGGAAATGAATTGAAGGCTAGCCTGAGTTCTCTGCCTGTCACTGCTGTTCTGTATTCTCTTCTCCTGCAAGTTCGGAAAGAATGTGAGATGGACAATGCTTTGAGAGGACAGGTTGACAAACATTTGTGGAGGGTCACTGTGAGGGACGGGTGCAACACTGCAATAAGATGAAGCTGAGTGTCAGTGGTGGATGGTGAGATAGGGGTGTGAGGAGATAACAGAAGAGTGGTAGATGGCTACAACAGCAAGATATGTTGGTCCAAGATGTAATTCATAGTGCAATGCTAACAACCAGAAGATAAGGGATTTTGTGCCGTGTCACACTTTTTTCCAACCCTGATTAGGTCATTCAACCTCTTCCAGCACTGTATCCAAGAGTGAGGCACTGTAACCTGCAGCTAATCTTCTTGGCCATTGCAGCCCTGCCTTCTAGTTTTCTAAGGTTGCTTTCTTCCTCCCACTCACTAGCAACAGGACCTCTCTAAGGGTTCTTACACCCTGCAGCATGATGCTCAGGTATACAAACAAGATGAGTGCTGCTGCCTTTCTATGTTGAGACTCCATTTCTGACGTTCCAGAAATGACAAAACTTTCATTGAGCCCTCTTAGGGTGCCTCTAACTAATGAAGCTGAAAGAGACTTTAGCAGGTTGTAATCAAATTGTCCACTCCAATTGGTGGAGAACCCCAGACGTCAAATTCAAATGCATGGTTTATTATAGAAGCCAGTGACAAATGCTCTGCTGGAACGTTTGTGTTTTTGGTTGAGATTCCAGCCTCCGCACGGCCAGTATATCTGTCAGTTAAAATTCAGATCCATGTAATTCGATGCCCTGATGATCACTGGGAATATATGAAGAATGCCACGTATATGGATTTCTAGGCCCATTGAACTAGACCCAAATAAAATACAATAGCAAAAATGGGTGTGTATATTGAGGGGTAAATCATTTTTTAAAAATACAAACAAAAACATGATAATGGCTGCTACCGGTGACTTATGAGATGGAATCGAATTTCGAAGAAATTGGTTTTGAATGGGATAATAAAAATTAAAACCAAATATTACTCTTCTTGCCATCTCTCAGAATAAGGACATTCCATGGTTTGGTACAAAGGTCAAACAGGTTATTTGTGAATTTGCTTGTGGCCCTGTGCTGATTTGGCTAACCTATGCAATCAGGCAATCAGAGTGGTACGATTTTTCATAATATGCTTGTGTTATGAACAGTCAAATCAAGATTACTGTTTCTGACTTCTATTCAATGATCTCTGCTGGATGTACATATAGATAAACCAGCATTGGAGACAGAAACAAGTTCAGCTGTCTTGGTCCCTGTTGTCAAATATCCTTTTGGCATTCACATTTTAGACTTATGCATGTGGACTGGCTGCCAAGTCACAGTTCCAGGAACAATTGGTATGAGTAGATGCCATAATTCAGCATCACTTTGCAAAGAGGAGGACAGAAGGGGAAACTAAAGGGCAATATATAAAGAACAAAAGTGATTTAAATTGCAGATTTGCCACAACTTTTAAGTAACTCAGTCAAATCCATTTCAGTGAACTGAAATCAAAAATGCAAAATCTGTCACTGTTTGCACACACTGTATTCATTGCTACTAATGGAATAATTTTGGTTGCAAATTCGTTATTTTCCAAATTATGCATTTTTCCATGCTTACAGCCCAAATCACACAGTCACCTTCTGTGTAGCATGCTGCATGACTTCTGTTATTTGTATAATTTGCCAAATTACAGCAACTTAAAAGAAATTAACTGTATGAAGCAGTGTATTTTGGAAAATTTTCCATTCCAATTAAAAGTAGGCAAGTAAATGTGCAACAGAAAATTATTAACATATTACTGTGAATTCTTGATAAGCTAATAAAATGTCGTGACAAACTGGTTCTTCACTCAACAGGAATTGACTGTATATCATTTGGAATGTAAGATTTTGCATAATGTTACTTTGCAAATAGATATTCTTATCAGACCATCTGCTTAAGATAGACTGCGCTTCTGCCGTAGCATAATATTTCTCAATATGAATTCATGGAATGCAGGCTTTTGACAATTTCTTTCAACCACTCATGAACATTCTTTCCTGTCTCATTCTGGTTGGCAGAAGAACATATTATCAGTTGAGTGGTACACTACATGTACCCTCCTGTTAAAAGACAACAGATGGATAATGATAACTTCAGATCAGAGCACTGGGGAGGAGACTGAGCACTTGACCTTTAAATGTTTACTCCAGGGGAATGACACTGGTATATATACTTGTAATGATAGAGAATAAAGAATGTATATTTTGCAAAAACAATTGGGCTATTCCATTTCAATGTAGACCATTTTAGATCATCAACTTTTTTGCTACAACGAAAATACTAATATTTAACAAAGACTGTTTTGTTTCAGTAAAGCTGAGGCTGGGCTAGAGCTGAATTCTTGCAAGGAGTTAGACAATCTGGGTCTTTACGGATGATCAGAATCTCAAGTAAGTGTAATCATGCAGAATCAGTATAGTGACTGGAATTAATCCCAAATACAATAAAACTAACAAGATGGCTTTTGCACTATGGGAAGGTGCCAGTGTGCTTTATAGGTCAGCCACCCAAAACTTAAGATCAAATCCTCCAAAAGTGTTGCGAATTAACCATAATACATTGACAAAAGCCTAAGGAGCAATCCCTCAGTTACATCATTTATGTGCCATTAGTTTTTCCTGAAGCTGCTGGTCATTTTTTGTTCATTTTCTAGATTGCCATGTTGATTACATGTATTGTATGAGTGAATAATCTCTCAATTGCAAAAAAAGCAAGATGGTCTGAGAATCTATCTCTGTAGTTAACTGAAATCTACCAATTCTAAGTAAAAAATCTGATTCCTTCCATTAAAGGATAGGTTATTCAAGTACAATATTGTTGAATGATATGACATTCTTAAAATAATCAACGGATCATACTTAAATGCCCCTTGACTTTGTAGCATAACCAGAATTGACATCAAACTATCACTTCTTATACTAGTTCTTGCTTCATTCCTAAGCCACGTGTGGTAGTTTGGATAATGAGTCCCAGTTCACAAGCAATATTTTTTCCTTTAGGGCATAAGGAGGTAAATCACCATTTCCTTAGATATTGTTTAATGGCAAGTGATACAAACATATTTAATTTTCGATTAGTTGCCTGTGGCTAGCTACAATTCTGCTCAGTAGCCTTAGGGGACTACGTTCCACAATTATAATTGCAAAATCTGATTAAATAAAGCCAGACTCTGATTTCTATTTAGTGTGATTGTTATCTTTGTGACTTCCTTTGCATGAACTCTTTTAAGTAACTATTACAGTATAACAAATCATTACATTATGTAAAAACAAAATTACTTTTTTTTGTTTCTTTTGAAAAAAAATGTTTTCCTTTCGAATGTATTGCTTCCTGTTTTAACTGATATGGACAACCAATATGTTGGTTATATATGCCGAAGCCATTTGACTGCTCCTAGAGATAACATTTAGAACATACTGTACAAAAATGTGCAACACTCAGAAAGAAGAAAAAAAATCTACTGCAGCTTTGAGTTACAGATATGTGGACCTAGATTTTCCAATCACATCACAGTGGGTTTTTCTGATAATTCTGAGACAGACAACATAAGAGCAGTACTTAGGAAAACAGCTGACCATACACGGGTTGGTGCATGCAAATTAAATAATAGAACAGCTTCAGCATATTTCCTGTAATTTGCCCTGTTAGTACACTGGGCAGCTCGGGCTGCTGCAACCCACTGAGTCTGGCAAATATCAGTTCAAGTATCAAAAGAAGGGTCCTCAACAGTTTTCCAGAGATGGGCTTATGCAATTGCTCTCAAATCATGCACATCTGAAATACTTTGCCCAATTTTGCAAACTGTTGGGCATTTGCCTTTTCTGCCCATGCTCAAACCCGTCAAAATCTGATATAATGAGTTTATAGCTTACTGCAGCTTTGTTAATGCATCCCTTGGATACCCCTCCACCAATACAAGCCAAACCCTAAGGTTTACTGAAATCGATAGATTACTGCCCTGTCACATCACACCTCAACCCCTATGTGGCATCAGTTAGCCTAGGCAATGTTATGGAACAGACCAAACCCCGTAAAAATATATTAACGAGATAGCCTAGACCCTAAGTGTTAGTTTAAAGGTAAATGTAAGCCATTGTGCTCTAGATGCAATTTGGTTAGTCAAACTACTTGAATTTATGCAAAACACAGGTTATTTTTACATTACACTTAAAATACAGACAAAATAAAAACTGTAACTGTAACTCTATCAAAATGCTTAACAAAATAAACATGTTTATTAACTACTATTAATTAATTGTTCCAATATAGTACCATCCCATAAATCCATCCTTGACAAAGTCAAATTCAGTAAAATAGATTGTCTCACATGCGATTCCAGCAGCAGGAAGACAGCCCCAGCTTTTAGCTGTAACAGAGAGAGGAATCACAGCTTCCATGTCCAGCTTTAAGACCTCAGCAACCGCAAGAAGCTAAAATTAAAAATCCTGGGTTCTGTAGGAGCTTGACCCCACCCATTCAGGCTGCTTCTATTATTCCAACTTTAAAAAAAGCTCAATGCCTCACAAACTACTTATTTTATTGACTGCTCATCGCCATTGTCTCAACCTTTCTTCATAAACTAAAGTAGGACAAAGTACATCTCTTCAAGCCATAATATCATCACAGCAAGATTACTAAGTAGGTCCACAATCATGTTTAATTCAGGAATATAACTGATTGGAAATGAGCTTTTCACATAGAGAAAATGGTGAAAGAATGGTAATTTAAGAATATTGTTTTATTTATGGATAAGGTTGGCAATTGAGGTTTGAATGTTCTGGCCCTGTTGCTTTCATGATTCAAGCAAAATCATTTCCACCCTTATGGAAACATTCTCTTCTATTCAATATCACCTTGTGATGACAATTTAATTTTTTGATGTTGCTTTAAGTAAGCAAACTGGTGAAGTGATCTGCCATGAATGTTGGGAGATGTAGTATATTTACCACTGAAGTGCAGCTAAATCATTTTATTTTCCATTGATATTGTCTCTTCTTCTCACTTTGTACTTACTATCAAAAACATAAGGTTTGGTGAATTAGTGCCTCATGAGAACTAAATTCCTTCTTATAAATTCAGCTTGTTAAAGTTTAACAGACGCTATACAGATATATCATTGATGGAAGGGGATATTCAGCAATTGTGGGGATATAAAATGGGAACTGGATCAAAATTCCTTTACATGCCGAGATGGATATTTCAATGAGAAGAAAAATCAGGTCAGATGTACAACTGACTGTTGATCTATTAATGCCAACTTTTGATGATGATGAATTTGGACTTCACCCCCAATGAACCTACCTCTCCTGAAAGGTAGTTTACCAGATCCTAGTGCCACTGGAAAAGACAAGATATAACAGATAATGTATTTACAATGCACACAAAATAAATTGTAGCACATTATATAAATTCAAGGCTGATGGGCTGTGAGACAGATTTTCTAAAGTGCTTAATCTGGAGGAAAATGACAACCTACAGGACTTTACAATAGTCCAGATAATTGATGTTTGAAAAGTAAATTGGCTCAAAATGCTGAGAAAATAGAGGACCTCTGCCCTTAAGTAATAATTGCATCATTATAATCTAAAGGATACCAACTTAAAACAGAAGCAAATTGAAAGAACAAAACATTCTTGTTACTAAGTAATAAGAAAGTTCCTTTCCTATAATTCCTAACTAACAGGATTGGACAAACAAAATGTTTTAAACAGAATGAAGTTCAAATCGTTCAAAGAAACTAAGGGTGACTAAAAGGCTACCAACCACATACATGTTAAGAAAATAGAATGCATTACAAGGCTATTATTGCATTGAAGACTTCATAAAAGCTTATGATTGGGATTCAGATTTAACTTTGAAATCAATCTCACTTCTCTATGACTTCTTCTATATTTTTCACCCTACACCTTACACCCAGCTGAAGGCAATGAGCCATTGCCAGAACCTGGTTCATCGGTATTTGACACAAACCACTTCCTCATCTAATAAGTCATTCTCCTCAAGTGAACCCACATGGCATGTTTTGATGCAATATTTAAACATCAGATCATCATAGACGAACCCACCTTTAGTGTCAAATGACACTCATATGTACTGACTTTTCACCAGGAAGTCATTGGACAATCATTGGGAATAGAAGGCCTTGCCAATTTGCCCTTTCCTAACCCAATAGTGAAGTAAAGAAGCTGAAAACATGTTCCCTGTTGAAAGGTTAAGAGTTTTGCATTACTCATATTGGTAGATCTTGGTCATTGGTAACTAGAATGAATAGGGGTAACACACACTTATCAGCACGCTGTTTTTCTGCACGCTATTTAATCATTTGGTTTTTAAGGTAAAATGATAGTTGATAAGCATACAATATATCTATTCATTTAAGAGACAAAGAAGATGTGTTTGATATCATGCATCAATTTTGCAAAACTCCAGTGTAAAATAGAAAATGGTCGCTATGAACTGTATGAAAATTATAAAATACGTATAATGGAGATTAAAGACTGAGAACTATTAATACAATTAACTGACTACAAATGCATTAGGCAGTCATCCACTGCTGAGGCATCCAGATGAATCCTAAAGTTTTAGTGCTCAGTTCAAGCATTTTAAGTATCAGAACCTCAAGTTTCTGTTAATGTAACTATTGTTGCTTTGTAGTTATATGAGTTGCAACGTCATGTTGCAGCTGTACAGGACATTGGTGAGGCCAGTTTTAGAATACTGTGTTCAATTCTGGTCTCCCTACTACAGGAAAGATGTTGTTATACTTGAAGGAGCTCAGAAAGGATTTACAAGGATATTACCAGGATTAGAGGGGTTGACCTATAGGGAGAGGCTGAATAGCTGGTACTATTTTACTTGAAGCATCAGAGGCTGACGGATGACCTTATGAGGTTTATAAAATCATGAGTGGTATGGATACAGTAAACAGACAATTTCTTTTTCCAAGGGTAGGGGAGTCCAAAACTAGAGGGTATAGGTTTAAGGTAAATGGGAAAAGATTTAAAAGGGACCCAAGGAGCAACTTTTTCACCCAGAGGGTAATGTGTATATGGAACAAGATACCAATGGAGGTTGTGGAGGTGGGTGCAATTACAACATTTAAAAGGCATCTGGATGGCTACAAGAATAGGAAGGGTTTAGAGGGATGCAGGCCAAATGCTGGCAAATAGGACTCAATCAGTTTTGGATGTCTTGTTGGCACAGATGACTTGGACCAAAAGGTCTGTTTCTGTGCTGTATAACTATAACTCTACAACATAAAATAACCTAAAGTAATAAACAGGATAAGCAATCACAATCGAAATTGCTATTTTTTACATTCAATTTTTAGTGCTGTTTGTCATGCTTTTAGCTTTAATTTGGCACCAACCAACATAGCAAGATGAAACAGTTCTTCTTTTCCACCTTGTTGCTGAAATAATTGCTATTTTGTATATTTTTAACCAGGTAGAAAATGTTAGGTAAACATTTTCATCTAGCTTTCTGGAAGTAGAGCAGTCAGTTACTCCGACAAAGTACCTATACTGTCAGGTAGATGAAGGTTTTTCCAGGATGGTTTATTAATCCTCCTGTCATTTTCATCATGCTATGATGAGTGGTCTTATTTTCTTCTCAGTAGCCTTGTGGAAAAGCATTAAAACAATAGAACAAGCATGGTAAAATTTTGAGGGTATTAATTTGTAGAATGTATCCTGATGTCTGTGTTTTACTTTAAATTTACAAATAAGAATCTCTCATTTACACTGTGACTATCTGCATAACATATTCATTAATAACAATGTAACATTTTTACTGTGAAAGATCAAAGTGTGAAGGCTAAAAGCTCCCTTGGCAGCTGTGATTTAACCTTGTTTCTTTTTCTTTTCCCCTAATAGTTAACATAGATATATAATTTGTAGTTATGTTTCAATGTAAGCAAAGATTTGTTAATGTGCAGTTATGTGCTGAACTCCTTTGACAAGCAGTCCAGTTGGGTCTAGTAGCTAAATACACAGCATGTCGTAGCATAGATACAGACAAAAAAGGCCCGGATTTATGCCATGGTCTGAGTTGAGTGAGCTGATCAGGACCAGAATTGCTTTTCGCAAGATGCAACCAACTTCAGTCCTCAGACAAATTGGTTGTTTCAATCCTGTCCAAAGCGCATTTTTACGAATAAATGCAAGGGCATGATTGGGATAAGTAACAAGAATCTTCCTTAATCAAATAATTTACATAAAATGATCATTATTCCTCATGCCATCAAGTATGTGAAGCAGCATCTTATTTGAGTCATCTTCACTTTCTGGAGAGAAGGGAACATACTAAAGAAAACTGAAATTAAGCTTATAACGTAGTAGTCATTGAGAAAGGACACACTCAAAGGCAGAACTGAAGCAACTTTATTAAACTTGGTAATAGTTGAACCAAAAGGCTTGAAGGAAAAATCGGCACAAGGCTGTAAAACATCATTTGAGATTTCCAGTGGTTGTGAAAGACATTAGTTTTAATTTTATAAAAAGAAGTGTTCACCCCTGGCAGAGTATATTGTAAATTCAAATCTGTTATGGGGACATGCAAAATCTAAAAACTGGTTTTAAATTATTAGCTCAGAAATTGATTAAAATTTTATTTGTCAAACACATGATTTCATTTAAGTACACAAAATTTTTAAGGGGATTGACACGGTAAATGCTAAGACGATGTTTCTCTTCATGGTCAAGTCTAGGACCAGACGACACAGTCTCAGAATAAAAGGACGCTGATTTAAGACTAAGATAAGGAGGAATTTATGCCTTTGGAGGGTTGTGAGTCTTTGGAGCTCCTTGCCACAGAGTGTTTGGGGACAGAGCCCTTGTGTATATTTAGGGCTAAGATCAAAACACTTTTGAACAGAAGGGGAAATCAAAGATTACAGGGAAAATGCAGAAAAGTGTACCTGACGAAACTGAGATCAGCCACGATGTTCTTGAATGGCAGAGCAGACTTCAGGAGCTGAACAGTCTACTCATATTCCTATTTCTTGTGGTCTTACAAAAGAGATTTAGTTCTTGTGTAAAATTATAAATTAGTCTTGCATTAGAAGTAAGTAGATTTTCATGCAACAGAAAATGTTTCAGGTGCCCTCCATTCTAGGCTGGTGCAGTAACAGTCATTATGATACTAAGTAAATGAAAATTATAAATGATCCAACTAGTCTTTAATCCATTTCATTGTCAGTCATGCCATGATGCTGCATGTACCATTTTACCCTCAGTGTTTCACCTCCCTCATTTGATAGAATAGGTCCAATTATGAAAAATGGACTAAGTCCATTAGAAAGGCAAACTCATATGTTGAAGGTGTTTTTCTTGGTTTGTACTTTCTTACATCTTTAACCTAAACATGTTTTAAAATCTATTAGTTGATATAAAAAATATTGACTGCAATTTATATTCAATTTCAGAGGATACATATAATGCAAGCATTTAACTAGGTTGCTCAAATAGCATATTTTTAAAATTTGATATAACCACTTAGATTTATATCAGCATTTCTGAACCAGAAAGTAATGTTATCTCATAATTTACTGATTCGTTCAGAAAAAAATTTAAAAACTATAGATGTCATTCTTCTCGTTTTGTAAATTGCTGTAAATTTGCTCTAGAGAAGTCATCAGCATAGTCTGAAAAGTGTAGTGCTCAAAGTGTTAAGGACAAGCTGGTCTATTTGCTTTGGATTTTTAAATTATGTTTAAACAACTCCATGCATCCATGCATGTGAATAACATCTTTAACATTTTATTGTGTTTATTCATTTTAGAAAGCCTTCGAAGTTCCAAAGTAGAGTCAGAAAACAATTTTAGGCAGTAAATGGGTGATTAAAAGCAGATTCGGAGCTGTATGACAAGTGGGTGGTGAGCAGGACTGTTATCGTTGTTGCACAAGCATTTGAATATATTTAAGTCCTCCGAGTATCTCTTCAGACCTCTTCACATTATAAGCACAAATAATCTTCAGATTGATTTTCTTTGCTTCTGAACTCTAATTAATTCCTTTAAGATGCTTACCTGCAAACAATTTCAAGGTATTTGTGATGTTCCATGATAAGAAAGTCCATGGGGCAACATGGTGGCTCAGTGGTAAGCACTGCTGCCTCACAGCACCAGGGACCCAGGTTCGATTCCACCCTCAGGCAACTGTGTGAAGTTTGCACATTCGCCTTGTGTCTGTGTGGGTTTCTGCCAGGTGCTCCGGTTTCCCCCCACAGTCTAGAGATGTGCAGGTTAGGTAGACTGGCCATGCTAAATTGCCGAAAGTTTCCACAGATGTGTAGATTAGTTGGATTAGCCATGGGAAATGCAGGGTTATAGGACAGGGATGTGGTCTGGGTCGGTTGTTCTTCACAGGGTCAGTGTGGATGTGATGGGCCAATTGGCCTGCTTCCACACTGTAGGGATTCTACGATTTTATAAACGCTCCTCCTCAAAGCAAAACTAGCAAGGACAACTGTAATTTTGTAATTTATAATAAGTAGTAAATTATAATATTCCTGTTACAAAAAGGCTTACTACATTTATATATATCAATCAAAAACAGATTTTAAGACAACAGACTTCAATGATTTTGTCTTTGTGAAAATGAATTGTTGGAAGTTGATTAAATAAGCAATAACAGAAGCTGAAATGTTTATCTTTACCCAATGTTTTATTTGCAGTTAGAACTGAGTAAAACCCCATAACTGACTCAAATTTATTCAAGGTCCCAATGCTCACTCAGGTTTTGAAAAATGATTCTAATGGAGTGCAACTTGAGTTTACAAATTGGGCATCACTGTTTAAATCTCTGCAAATTTAAGGAACATAAGCACTGAATCACCTCGAAGAGATCTACATTTACCTTTTTAATAAGGCTATAAGACAGTCCCACAAAGTGGTTCTGTCACAAGACAAGTCATACTCATTGAGCTGTCAGCTTTCACCACTCTTTTCTTGTTTCCACTGTTCAGAAGGTCTTCAGACAATGACATAAGACCATACATTCTTACATATTTCATCCAGCACCTTTCTTCTATTATAAGATCAAAAGTGGAGATTTTTCACTCATTTTTGCTCTATGTTCAGCAACCATTCATAAAATCTGCAGAAACTGAAACAGTCCATGTCCTTGTGCTTCAAGACCTGAATAATATTTAAAATAATTTGACTTGATCAATGGCAAACAACATTCATGTCATGCAAGTGTGCTGCACAATAACCATACTAACAAGGAAGAACCTAACCATCATCCTGGACATTCAATGACATTACCATCATTGAAAAACCCATGACCCATAATTTGGAGGTTACCTTTGACAAGAAATGGAACAGGGCCAGTCTTGGTTAAAACAACAGGTCAGATCTAGGAATTCTGAGGTGACACATTTTGTGACTCCCAAAAGCCTATCCATCACCTGTAATGCGAAGGTCTGATGACCACAATTCCAGCAACACTCAGGAAGCTCAAAAACCTCAAAATCAAAGCAGCGCAATTTATTGGCACGTGATTTATTATATTATATCATCTACTATTATGTCTTCATTCTCACAGGCACTGAAGGACAGTAGCAGCAATGTATACCATCTACAAGATACAGTGCAATTACTCAAAAGGCTCCTTTTGACACATCTTCCAAACCATCCTGAATACTATCTATCCTGAATAGTACTCCAGGTCCACTAAACTACGTGAACTGCATTGATTCAAGAAGGAAGTTCACTACCACATTCTCAAGCACAATTAGGGATGAGCAACAAATGCTCAAACCAAATCATGAGCATTATATCTAAGATGGTTGCAAGCATTTCAAACTGGTTTTAGGTGAAGCAATATGAACAAAGGACAGGAAATAATTCATCTCCTGGAGTTACGGTCAGTGGTATGGAGCATGGTATTACAGAACCAGGAAATAAAACTTTTTGAAATGAGACTTAAGTATTTAGGGATACACAACAGAACTGAAGGGGTGAACTTTTAGCAAAGAGGATAGTTCAGATTTGAAGCTGTATTCCAATCTCTCAGGGGAAAGATTGCATTTAGATTGAAATGAAGTTGAATGGCACAGTTCATTAACACATTGAGAACCTGGACTTTAATTTGAGAATTGAGTCCAGATGACTAGGCTGAAAGTCTCCTCTCTCTTATGTAGGAAATAACAGGTTCCTGAAGGGCATACGATGATAGGACAACAGTGTCATTATTTGGAACTAACTGACAAGTCTATTCAGAGAGGCCATAATTTTGATGCCAAAATTGAAAATGTCAACTGGGATCATTATCTTAAAATAATTTTTAAGTTTATATAGCAAACATATAAGTGCAACACATAAAATTAAGCAGCCTGGTTGCAGCAATAAAGCAACTAGGATGCTGTCATAGTTGAGTTTTCCAACTTTCTCTGAATGTTAAGCTGCTTCTGCGTATGTCCAGGCACAAATCAACCTTGAGTCACACATTTTATTGATGTCTGTGAATGCATCATAATACTGAAAGCCTAAGCTCCTATATTAACATTTCCTTTTGTCATTCTGCAATGTTTTCTTGATAATCACTCTCATGTGGTAACTTTGGATAGTTTAATCTATTAAGGTAACACCCCTATTCAAAAGGGAAGGAGGCAAAAACTGGATAACTATAGGCTGATTAGTCTAACGTTGATTTATTGGAAAAATGTTGGAATCAATTATTAAGGAGGTTTTAGCAGCACATTTGGAAATCATAATCTAATCAAGCAGAGTCAGCATGGCTCAATGAAAGTGAAATCCAGTCTGAATACTTTATTGGAGATTTTTGAGGAAGTCTCAAACAGAGTCGATAGAAGGGAACCAGTTTTATCTGGATTTCCAGAAACTATTCAATAAGGTACCTCATAAAAGCCCAAGTCATAAGATCCTATGGTGTTCGAGTTAGTATATTGTCATGGATAAATAACTGGCTAATGGGCAAGAAACAGTAAGTGGAATAAGGGGTTCTTTTCCAGGTTGGAGACTTGTATCCAGTGGGTTCCACAGAGACAAGTGTTGGTACTTTAACTGTTTACGATATATATTAATGATTTGGAGGAAGGAAGCGAATGTGCAGTAGCCAAATTTGCAGATAATACAAAAAATAAGTGGAAAGATCATTTGCAAGAGAGATCCGACAGTTTACAGAAAGGCATTGATAGGCATTGCTAAAGAAATGGGCCAAAAGTTGGCAAATGGACATAATGTGGGAAAATGTGGAGTTCTTCATTTTGGGAGGGAGAACAAAAAACAGGGTATTATTTAAATGGAGAAAAACTCCAGAAAACTATAAAAAAGAAGGGACTTAGGGGTGCTCGTGAATGAAACACTGAAAACTAGCACACAAGAGCAGCAGATAATCAGGAAGGCTAATGGAATGTTGGCCCTTATTTCAAGGGGCTTGGAGTATAAGAGAGTGGAACCCATACTGCAACTGTACAAGATGCTGGTGAGACCACATCTGGATGACTGAGAATAGTTTTGGTCCCCTTATTTAAGGAAATGATGTAATTTTATTGGAGATAGTTCAGAGAATGTTCACGAGGATGATCCCTGATATGGAGGGATTGATTTATGAGTGAAGTTGAAGAGATTGGGTTTCTACTCACTGAAATTTAGAAGAATGAGAGGTACACTCATTGAAACAAAATGGATTCTTAAAGAGGATAAATGGTGAGAGGATGTTTCCCCTCAGGGGGGAGTCTAGGACCAGAGTGAATTGTCTCAGAAAAAAGGGATGAGAAGGAATTTCTTCTCTCAGAGGGTATTGAGCCTTTAGAGCTTCTTATTACAGGGGGTAATGGGGACAGAGTTTTCATGTGTATTCCCGGCTGAGACAGATAGATTCTTGATCATTAGAGGAATCAAGGATTACAGGGAAAGGGCCGGGAAAGTGAATGCAAGGAATGTTGAATCAGCCATGATCATATTAAATGGCAGAGCAG
Organism: Chiloscyllium plagiosum; assembly: GCF_037043375.1. Lineage (NCBI taxonomy): Eukaryota > Metazoa > Chordata > Chondrichthyes > Orectolobiformes > Hemiscylliidae > Chiloscyllium > Chiloscyllium plagiosum. Next base: position 40,093,952 of record NW_028270155.1, read on the forward strand.
GCTCGAGGGATCAAATGACCTTCTCCTAATTACATTTCTTATGGTCTGAGGTTTTTATACAAGTTGTTATTGTCAGGCTCACACTAGTGCTAAAATCTATTACCATGTTGTGACACACATTAGATTGTGTTACATTTCATAGAATCCCGACAGTGTGGAACCAGATCACTTGGCCCAACAAATCTACACTGACCCTCTGAAGAGTATCCCACCCAGACCCATTCCCTTACATTTCCCCATTCACCTAACCTGCATATCTTTGGACTGTGGGAGGAAACAGGAGCTCCTGGAGGAAACCCATGCAGATACGAGGAGAATGTGCAAATTCCACATGGACAGTCACCCAAGGGTGGAATCGAACCTAGATCCCTGGCTGTGATGCAGCAATGCTAACCACTGAGCCACTGTGTTGCCCTCCAAGACAATTTCTGTTTCTAACCTGTACCCATTTCCTTAGGTGGGTCTTCTTGATAGTAGAATGGACCTTTTAAGATAACTGGTAGCCTGTATGCACACATTGGTAAAGGGAACTTGGATTGCATGATGCACCACCTCATTCCCTGTTCAGCATATTCCTGCACACCAAAACAGCTTACAAGAAACATTTCAGGCAAATTCGAATCACAACCAGCTGCACCATACTTCAATTTTTGTTCGGCATTGCCATTGGTAATGTTCCAGTTCTCAAAATTAGCATTGTATGGCTGGATAACCACAAGAATTGATTGAAGAATCAGAATTTTTGAATAACAGCAAAGGACTTTTTGAAAAAGTACCTTATTGACATTGACATTCATTGCATTCCAATGTGAAACATAAACAGCAATGAATCAAGGACCTGCCTTCATGGCAGAACACACATGGATTGAAACTTTTTTTATTCATCCTGGAATGTGGGCATCACTAGCCAGGCCAGCATTTATTGCCCATTCCTAACTTCCCAGGAAAGGTGGGTCGTGAGCTATCTTTATGAACCATTATAATCCATGTGATGCAGAGGCACCAACAGTGCTGTTAGAAAGGGAGTTCCAGCATTTTAGCACAGTCACAGTGAAGGAACAGTGATATAGTTACAAGTCGGGATAGCATGTGACTTGAGGGGAACTTGCAGGTGGTGGTGCCATCATATGTCAAAGATGAAGGAGTCAAATTTAAAGGTGGTGGATTGGGAGCTAGTCAAGTCAAAGATTTTGTCCTGCACAGTGTTGATCTTCAGAAATGGTTATTAAGACTTGCATCAATCCAGACAAATGATTTTGTGTCATGTATCTGAAGGCTTTGGGGAGTCAGGAAGCAAGTTACATGCCACGGGATTCCTAGCACTAATATAATCCTCTAGCCACAATATTTATTGCCAATCCAGTTCAGTTTCTTGTCTATGGTAACCCAGGATATGTAGAGTGGAGGATTCAGTGATGGCAACACCATCGAATGTCAAAGGGCAATGGTTATATTTTCCCTTGTCACTGGTATTGTGGACAATTAAGTGCAATAAACGTCACTTGTTGCTTATCAGCCCAAGCCTGAATATTGTCCAGGTCCTAATACTTTTGGGCATGGACTTTTTTAGTATCTTAAGAGTCATGAATGGTAATGAACATTGTGAAAATGTTCAGTGAATATCCCCATGCCTGACCATATAAAAGAAGGAAGGTCATAGAGCCATAGTCATACAGCACAGAAACAGAACCTTCAGTGTAACCAGTCCGTGCTGAACATAATCACAAACTAAACTAGCCCTATCTGCCTGTTCCTGGCCTATGTCCCTCCAAACCTTTCCTTTTCATATATCTATCCAAATGTCTTTTAAACGTTATAATTGTACCCACAGCCACCACTTCCTCAGGAGTTTCATTCCACATGCAAACCAACCTATGTGTAAAGAATTTGCCTCTTGCCTTCTTTAAACCTCTCTCCTCTCACCTTAAAAATGGGCCCCTTGTCTTAAAATCCCCCACTGAAGAAAAATCTGAAAACAGTTCGGCCTAGGACACTACTCTGAGCAACTTCTGCGGAAGTGCCCTGGCACTGAGGTAAGTGACCTGCAAGTATCACAACCTTCTTCTTTTGTGCATGGTATGATCCCAACCAGCAGAGAGTTTTCCCATATTTCCCATTTATTCCACCGTAGTAGGGCTCCTTGATGCCACGTTCGGTTCAGTGGAATCTTGATGTCAAGGGTTGTCGCTCGCACTCTTTCTCTGGAGTCCATGATTGCACCTGCAATCGGATCAAGAGCTGTAATACCCAAACTGAATATTAGTGAATACGTTATTGATGAGTGAGTGCCACTTGATAGCACTGTCAACAATACCTTACCGATCACCAAGTATATTTGATGGGCCCATAATTGGCCCAGTTAGAGTCACCCTGTTTTTTGTGGAATAGAGGTACCTGGGCAATCTTCCACATTGCTGGGCAAATTCCAGTCTTGTAGCTGTAGCAGCTTGGCTCAAGATATTTTTGGAGCAAACATTTTCAGAACTTTTGCTGGAATGTTGTTAGGGCCCATAACCTTTGCTGGTTATGGTAGTTTCTTGATATCATGTGGAGTGAACTAAGTTGAGGGTGTGATGCTGAACACCTCAGGAGGAAGCTGAGATAAATGATCCACTTGGTGCTTCTAAGTGAAAATGTTTCCAAATGCTTTGGCTTTGTCTATTGCATTAATGTATTGGGCTTCCCCATCATTGAGGATGAGGATATTTGTGGAGCCTCTACTTCTTGGTAGTTGTTTATTTATCCACCACTCTTATTGACTGATTGTGGTAGGATTACAGAACTTAGATCTGGCCCTTTGGGTGTGGACTCAACTAGCTCTGTTGACTGCATGCTATTTCCATTATTTGGATGAAAGTCGTCCTATTCTGTAACTTCACCAGGTTGACATCTCAACCATGACTCATGCGGCATCTGATATGTCCTCTGCACTCTTCATTAAACCAGGTGATGGGTAGAGTGAGGAATACACTGGGTCAAGAGGTAGCAGATTGTAGCTGAATATAATTGTGCTACTGATGACACAACAATTCATGGATGCCCAGTTCTGAGTTACTAGATCTGTTTAAAATCTGTCCCATTTATCATAGTGGTAGTGTCAAACAACACAATGAAGGATATACTCTCAATGTGAAGATAAGACTTCATCTCCACAAGAAGTGATGATCCCCTTCCAACTGTATACAACTGTGACATTCACAATTCTGCTAGGTCTGTCATGCCAATGGCATGATGATGTTAATGTCTAGGAAACTGTCTGTCAGATCTCATTCCAAGAGTAAGCAATGTCAGGCTATTGCTCAACTTATCTGAGCTCTTGTAATTTGGCATACATCCCCAGATGTTGGTAAGGAGTATTTTGCTGAGTCAACAGGGCTGGGTTTTTCTTTGTCTTTTATGCTGCCTGTCTGTCCAAATTCATTCCTTTAGACTTTGTAGCAACGTATTTGAGTAACTTGTTAAACAATTGCAGAGGATATTTAAGAGTCAACCACATGGTAGCATTGCCATGGGTCTGGAGTGACATATAGACCAGACCAGGTAAGGATGACAGATATCTTTCCCTAAAGAGCCTTAGTGAACCAGATGGGTTGTTGCAATAATCAGTTGTTTTCATGGTCATCAACAGACGAGGTTTTAATTCCAGGTTTATGTACTGAACTTGTATTCCAGCTACCCTGGTGGTATTTGAACTCAAGACCACAGTGCCTGCTGATTACCCAGTCCAGTGACATTACCACAATACCAGTGTCCTCCTATGGTGACCAGATGATAACTAATCCATTTATGGCATCAATATGGGAAATCATTCAAGTGGACAATTACATTCTGCATTACATAGAAACATTTTGATTAACTTTGATTGAGTTTTGAACTGATAATCAACTTATCATTTGGTGTACATGTAGCAATTATGTCTGTGATATTCTTTCAGCGTGACTATGATTATCTGCTGCTGACTTTGAGTAGCTGCTCACTGCTGTCTGTCAAGACACTTAATATTACTGAAAGATATAAATTGAGTCAAACTGATTCACAAACTGTACATTTTGTATGACATAAATATCCACACTATTGTGAAGCTCATCTCTATCATTACTATTGGAATTTGTAAAGTTATGAGTACCATTCGTAGTATTTTTGGGATGTACGGCCTAAACACCAACACTGAAACTCACCTATCACATTATTCATTTGCACGGAAGGCAAAGCATATTTTTGGCTTGATGGCAGTAGTCTCTTGTGGAGAAAACTCCTTGTGGATATGCTACACAGTAGCAGTGGGAGACAGCTAGCTTCACCTATAGTTCAAACTTTTGAGATATTGTCCCCTTCCAGGTGATCTGAGGTGGAATACACACTGTTCTGGATCAAAATTGCCAGACGTAGACACTTGCATGAGTTTTCGCAATATACAATGAGTGATGATTTGATTGGCATTATCATTATCATGCAGAATAGCTTTGATGTGCCTGCTCTAAGCAGCAAGGTTATACTTTGAGCAAATGAGAAGAGCTCTATTTTTACAAGGTTGCCAATAAGATTGATTTTGCAGCACAAGACCAGAGAAATCTCAACATATATATTGACCAATCAAATAGGCTTTTGGTAGATAATAGTTAAGAATCCATTGTCAGCCTTAATTTGATTACCCCGGTATTATGCCAGATATATAGGTCTTGCCATCCCTATGACTGGCATACCATATCAAACATCACATCCCATTGAACATTCACAACAGGCAGCATATCTCTCATGCGCATCAGCCCATATTTGCAAGCTTCAGAAAAGTACATCCTCTTTTGGATGTAATTCTGTCACTGGAAATATTTATTAAATAATCTGGATAGTGCTAAGAGAAAACCGATTTACTTGCCTGGCCTGAAAACTAAGATTGAGAGTTAATTGTTCCCACTGCATCTCCAATCAATCAGCACCCTCTTCTCAGGCTGAATAAAATTGTGTCTCTTTTTACAGAGTCTATTTCAGGGGTGCTAGTTCTGATCTGTGCAAGATAAAAAGTTTCAATTTCTTGATCGCTCATAGCAATACTTAAGTTCTGTATGACTGTGCATTTATGAAATAATGTCAGTGAGGCAAGTAAAAGTATTACTTGAACATTAAGCCTCATCCAAAATTGTACTCAGGAACTCATGGAGACACCATATTTTTGATACGTTTTAAAGCATAGGCCTCTTCTATCTGGTTAGTTGGACATTAAGGATAGATAGATATCACATGACACAAAAAGAACAGCAGAGGGGTCATTCAATCCACTTACCAATGTCAACACCACCAATAAATGAGAAAGTCCTTTATTGTTAATGGGATCAAATTTTGTACAAGTTGTTTTTTTTTCTCTCTCTTCAGAACTGTATTACAAAATCATAAGAAATACAAGCAGGAAGAAGCCATTTTGCACATCATCGGTCCACTATTCAAAGGATCATGGCTGATCTGATTATAGTCTTACCTTCCCCTTCCTGGCTAGTCCATATCCCTTGAATTGCTTGTCAATTAAAAGTGTAACTGAGACTCGAATGTATTCAATGAGCCAACCTACACTGCTCTCTGGACAAGAAAATTTAAAAGACAAACAAGCCTCCAAGAGAAGAAATTCCACATCTCCATCTTAAATGGGAGACTGTTTACTTTTAATCTGTCTTCCCTGGTCCTAGATCCTCCAATGAGAGTGATTCACTTCAAAAGCAATCCTTTATTTTCCATGTCTTTGCTGCATCTTGAATTAATTTTAAGACACTACATAAGTGTAATAGCTTTGATTCCTGAAATAACAGAAAGACCACACAATCTTATGTTTTAGTTTCAGAACATCTCTTATGATAACAGACCTCAAATTAGTGGATATTGCAGAATGAATAGAACCTCTAATAATTGCATGATTGTGACATAAATGTAATTTCAAAATGGTAGCAAATATTCAGCCACAAATCTAAGATTTAACAAAACTAAAGTTACTTCAACAATAATTTGCAAGTAGCACATTGTCTTTTTGAAAGTTGAAATGTTTCCACAAACATATCTTCCATGAAAGGTACATCAGTATCAAATCATTTGACAAAAGTAGTAAGTTTCATATCTCCTGACATGTATATCAGCAACACATGCCATTATCACATCATCGGACAAGTATACTAATATCATACGTCTGACAAGTACACTGCACTCCTATTAGTTTACTGGTTTAACATTTCCTGACAGGTACACCAGAGTTATATAATCTGACAGATATATGTTTATCACATCATATGATAGCCAATAGTAATATTACACCTCCTGACAAATATATCAGCTCACAGTAACACAAGCATGCTGCTATGTAACCTTCCAAGAAGAATAGCAGTGTCAGGTTTCCTGACATGTATACCAACATTAGATTTTTCAACAAGTACACCAAAATCTTATCCCAATAGAAATAAAGCTGTCTGAGGAATCTAAATGATTGCTAGACAATGTTGTTACAACTTAGTTTGGAATAGGTTTCTGTAATTACACAACAACAAAAAATGTATAAAGTACAACAAACTGTTTTCATTGTAAACTTACTTTGCATTTTTTACACAAACAAGTAGTATCAGAAAACAGGTGATAAACTATCTATTTTGCACTTTAATATGTTGGGCTACTCTTACACATTTTAAAAGTCTATTATGAATGAATGAATGATTTTATTGTCATATATATCTAGGAATGATTTGGAGATGCCGGTGTTGGACTAGGGTATACAAAGTTATAAATCACACAACACCAGGTTATAGTCCAACAGGTTTAATTGGAAGCACTAGCTTTCGGAGCGCTGCTCCTTCATCAGGTGTTTGTCAGACCACCTAATGAAGGTGCGCCACTCCGAAAGCTAGTGCTTCCAATTAAACCTCTTGTGTGATTTGTAACTATATCGAGGAAGATACAGTGAAAGTTGCTTCGCTGCCACAATCTGCTGCCATTTTCAGTTATAAAAATAATATAAATAAATTACTTAAATAGAGTTCACCTTCTGTTCAAACTGGATCTCAAACATGGTTCCACGGCTTCTGCAAGGTGTTCTGGGCCTACTGCTACCAGAGTCCCCGCTCCAGGCACTATCGCTGCTGCCAAGAGCCCAGGCTCTGGGCCTACTGCCACCAAAGTCCCCTTTCCAGGCACTGGCACTGCCACCAGGGGTCCCGATCCACACTGCTGATGCTGCAGTCACCGCCCCATTGACACCATTCTGGCGTCAGAGATGAACAAAGATAGAAGAAAAGACGAAAAGGAGAGAGAAGAAAGGATGCCACCAACCTGGAGTGGATGGGCTCAGGAGTCCGACCACTACCTATCATTCCAGCACAGGCATCTTGAAAAATTATGAAGGTGGATGAATTGACATTTCCAATTTCAGGCACATATGGACATAATGTTTAGGGAGGTACAGTTAGTAAGTTTGCCGATGACACCAAAATATGAAGTGCAGTGAACAGCCAAGAAGGTTACCTCAGAGTACAACGGGATCTTGATCAGATGGGCCAATGAGTTGAGGAGTGGCAGACGGAGTTTAATTTAGATCAATGTGAGGTGCTGCATTTTGGAAAGATAAATCAGGGTATGATGTATGCACTTAATTATAAGGTCCTGGGGAATATTGCTGAACAAACAAACAGTGCAGGTTCATAGTTCCTTGAAACTAAAGTCGCAGGTGGACAGGATAGTGATAAAGGCATTTGGTATGCTTTCCTTTATTGGTCAGTGCATTAAGTATAGGAGTTTGGAGGTTATGTTACAGCTGTACAGGACATTGGTTAGGCCATTTGGAATACTGTGTTCAATTCTGGTCTCTCTGCTACAGAAAGGATGTTGTGAAACTTATAAGGTTTCAGAAAAGTTTTACAAGAATATTGCCAGAGTTGGAGGGTTTGAAAGGATGAATAATCTGAGGATGTTTTCCCTCAAGCATCAGAGGCTGAGTGGTGACCTTATAGTTTTATAAAATCATGAGGTGCATGGATAGGGTAAATAGCCAAGGTCTTTTCCCCAGATTAGCAGAGTCCAAAACTAAAGGGCATTGGTTTAACATGAGACTGCAAAAATAAAAACGGACCTAAGGGGCAACTTTTTCACACAGAGGATGGTACGTGTATGGAATGAGCTGCTGGAGGAAGTGGTGGAGACTGGTACAATTACAACAATTAAAAGACATCTGGATGAGTATATGAATAGGAAGGGTTTAGAAGGATATGGGCCAAATTGGACTTGACTAATTTAGGATATCTGGTTGGCAAGGACAAGTTGGACCAAAGAGTCTATTTCCATGCTGTACAGCTCTATGACTTTCTGTGACCAATAGTCCAGTAAGGTTACACAAATATAACTGAAGTCACAGATGTAAGATATCCTTGATTTCAAAAACTGTTCTCTATTCACATAAATTTTCATGCTTTTTCAGGGAGAATGATTGATCATTTGCTTAAACAAATTTTAAAACGTGATTTCAATAAATTGGGGGAACACTTCAAATGTAGTTCACAGTACTAACTGTGCAAAAGAATAAGCATTCTTCTTACAATTAGTTCAGCATACTCATTAAACAGGTCCAAATTCAAAAGGGAGCAATTTTGCCTTTCATGTATTATTGGTTGTTATTTTAAATTATTCATAACCAAATTTCAAACAAAAAAAGTTGCATTTTTTCAGTAAATGAAAATAAAAGCATTATTGGAAGTATATATTACACACAGAATGCAAACAGATGACTTCAAGGAGAATTATTGACCTTTGATTAATTTCAATGTTTATTATCCCCATAGCATCATATACCAAAAATATAACTTGTTGTTGTGGAGGTCTTTTTTTTATTATTACTTTATTTTATTAGCACATTTAGACAGGTTAATCCAATTACACAAGAAGGCCATCTAACATCATTTTGTGGTCTCAAGATAATTAAAAAGAACAAATGCCCATGAGGCCATGTAAAAAACAAGAATGCAAAGCCAATATAAAAATTGTAACATATTGTAATGAACCTGTAACAAACCCAGTAATTCTCTTGCATATTGAAATTATGTCCACTATAAATACTACACACTTCAAAAAACTGTAATTGTTCACTCTCAGTTGCAATGAGTATCATTCCTAGCCATTTTCTTCAAATGTTTTGCCCTTTTTTAACCAAAACATAGCCATTCTTATAAACCTAGCTGACTGAGGTGCTGCTTCCTCCTTCAATACAATTGATGCTACTTTTTGGACCTTGCAGAAATTGATGACATTCATCTGTGCAAACTCAGTTATGCCAGACGTTTGTTCTGTCCAAGAGGGAGAATTTTGCTTACGCGTTGGTCTTCAGCTAAAATCCCAGCTAGGAACTATTGACATTCACTCTGTTAAGTGAGATTTATAACACACTTAAACCTGTACCATTCTTCATTGAAATCCTCAAACATGCTAACTGCTGGGGCCGACAAAAATCTATCTATATTCAGAAACATACATATGAACGCATCAACATACCTGCATTGCACGTGAACACATACAAACATTCCAAATTAGCTTTACCAACAGATATTAAGCTGTTAACTATCAAAGTTATGGCAAAATCTGGAGGAGAATTGCCATAAATGGATTAAATTATGTTATACACTTGAATCTACTATGTATATTTGCTTTAAGTACATCTAGATGTACATTCCCCTTCAAAAACAAAATGCCTAAACAGGGTCTTGTGCATGGATCTGAGTTACAATAATGATATCATGACCATAAAGTTTGAAAATTCAAAAACAGATGTCTGATTAACCAATTGCTGTTGCTTCTGATACCATCTCCAGATTTAAACTTCGCAGCCTGCAACCAAATCTAAGTCCACGGCTGAGTGGCTGCATGTCTGATCAGGAACTCAAAAATCACTGGAGGCCAATGCCTCAAAGTCAGCCGGCACACTCTGGCTGGAATGGGTTGTTAAAGCATTGGGAAAGCACATCTGGGAAAGGTGCAAAAATGACACAACATGGTAGACAGCAGGTACCAGGATTTTCCGATGCTTAGTGGAGGCCTTGGAATTGCAAGTGAGGAGACACTTCACCAATGCATTATGGGAGGTGTGTGGCAGGGCAGTAGGGAGATGGAGAAGTGCAGAAAGCCCTCTTGATAAACTGACTTACGTTAACATCAGGAATCTATCCCTGAGGCAATACCACAACAAGTCCAATGACCTCATATGAGTGCAGGAGACAGGATCTGCAAGGGATTGTACATTCTGCATGAGGGGGTTGCAGTCAGACGAGGTTATAGGAGAGTGAGCTGATGTAAAGTTTTCTGCAGAGATCTGAGGTAAGTCTTTAATAGAAGTGTATATAATAATAAGGCGAATGGGTACAAACTGAAATACTTAGTGTATTGACAGGCCTGGCAAAATTTGAAAGGAGCATGGAGAAGACCAGTTCCATTATGGTCATAATTCACCACTATGCTCAAAACACCACTGTGCGAGTCAGTAACAGAAAAAAGGTAAAAGTGAATGACTGTTAGAGAATAGGAAATTGAAGTTGCATTCACTGATACAACAGGCAGATAAGTCAATCACAGAAAGACTAGCCAGAATATAGGTTTGTGCATGGGAGATCATGTCTCACAAATTTGATTGGGTTTTTTGAGAAATTAACCAAAAAGATTGATGAGGGCAGAAATGGTAGACTTAATAAAGCCTTTGACAAGGTTCCGCATAATAAATAAAGTTAGTATTAATTAATAAAGTTAGATCACATGGGATTCAAGATGAGCTTACCAATAGGATACAGAATTACTTGACAGTAGGCGACATAGGGGGAGGGTTGTTTTTTTGGAGTGAAGATCTGTGACCAGCAGTGTTCCATAGTGGTTCCACTTTTGTTTCTCATTTATGTAAATGTTTTGGATGAGAATATCGAGGACCTGTTTAGTAAGTTTAAGGATGACTTCAAAATTGTTGGTATCGTGAACAATGAAGAAAGTTATCTAAAATTACAAATTTGGTCAATTTGGTTAATGGGCAGGTGGAGTATAATTTGATGAATGCAAGGTATTGCATTTTAGTATAGGGCAGGACTTATAGAATTAATAGTAGGGCCTTGGGTAGTGTTGTACAACAGAGAGACCTCGGGGTTCAGGGATATAATTCTTTGAAATTTGCATCAAAGGTAAACAGGATGGCTAAGAAGGCATTTAGTATGCTTGCTTTCATTGCTCAGACTTATAAGTATAGGAATTGGGACATTATGTTCAGGTTGTACAGGATGTTGCTGAGGCTTCTTCTGGGGTACTGCGTGCAGTTTTGGTTGCACGGCAAGAGGAGGCATATTATTAAATTGGAGTGGGTTCAGAAAACATTTACCAGGATGTTGCAAGGAATGGAGGGTTTGAGTTATAAAAATAGGCTGAAAAGGCTGGGAGTTTTCTCGTTGGAGTGTAGCAAATTGAGGGGTGACCTTATAAAGATCTATATAATCATCAGCAGCATAGATAAGGTGAATAGCGTGGGTATTTTCCCGAGAGCGAGGGAGTTCAAAACTAGGGGGCATATTATTAAGATGAGAGGAGAAAGTTTTAAAAAGATCGTGAGAGGCAACTTTTTTTTATACAGAGTGTGGCATGAATTGCCAGAAAAATTGCAGGTACAAATTCAACATTTAAAAGACATTTTAGTAAGTACATGAGCAGTAAAGGTTGGGAGCGATATGGGCCAAAAACAGATGAGAGGAACTATTTTAGTTTGGGAATATGGTCGGCATGGATTAGTTGGTCCGAAAGGTCTGTTTCCATGTTGAATGACTCTATGACTCTATAATAGATATCTAAGTTGCCTTCTCCCTCCCTCTGTCCTCCACAGCTTGTTGTCATATAGCTTTCAGCGATGCCTGCTTCCTGGTGATTGTAAGGTTGTAAAGCATGTAGCAGACCACATTGAATTTTGATATGCCCTCTACCAAGTAGTACTCTTCCAGAGTAATCTAGGCTTCCGAAGTGTTGCTTAAATACACCAATGATCTGATCACCTTTTCTGCAGCAGCATGGCTTTTGCTGTACAATGCTCACAAGGGCAGGGCTTGTATGTTGAAGTCCTGATTTATCATATCAGTAGATTTCCCATCACCCTTCTGATTCAATGTGGTGACATAATGCAAATAGTAAAACATACTGCTATAGAATGAAGGCATCATGAATACCTCAAGGCCAGTGGATCATGTTGGAATTATAATAGCACCCATTGTATTAAGCATCCAAATATTGCAATCTTTGACTTTGAAGTAAAGCTTCATGTTCCATTTGTGGAATCGTAAACAACTCTACAACTTTGTTGTGAGCTTTAAAAGCAGATGTTGTCAAAAGTTTTAAACTGAGCAACCTTTGCAATGCATTTAAATATTTACTGAAAATAATTCTGCATCTCGAGTAATATCCTTTTCCAGTAAAAGTTAAAAGTGACATGCAGCACAAACAAGACTCAAAATACCACAAAGCATCAGCTCTCTCACACTAGTGCAGTTTGCTGAAATTTAACAAACTAACTCAATTTCAAACTCATTTCTGGTATACTGAAATGGAACAGCAAAGTGAGCTGGCAATATATGAGTCGAGACATTCATTTCACTAATGTGCTCACAGGTTTAAGTCCTGCTGGAAGCTGATGCTACACTCTGCCAGCTGTGCTTACATTGTATGTTTTATGCTAAATTGAAAACTCTTCAACTACTCAAGATTGAAAATTCAGCATATTTGGCAGTGGTGTCACTTGTGTTTAAATCCTGGGTCATTGACCTCTGAATAATGACCAGAGTTATGCAGCCTCTTCAACAATGTAATTGCTTTTCTTGAAATTGCAGATGACAATCAGGCTTCAAATGAGGATCACACATCAGGATTAACATATGAGAGAGAAAGAGGACCTTGTCTCCATCTTCTTAACCCAATTTGAGATCTCATAAAGCTTTCAGCCCAAAGTGCATATTTGACTTACATTTTATCTTTTTGGTCCCTCAAGAAAGATGATAGGGAGGGGGAGGGGTTCAGTGACAGTAAGGATTATAAAAGTGAGGACAAAGCTCAACCTCACATGAATTAATAACAAAGAGCGACATGCCATTGAAACATCAGACCTCTCCTCATTTTTACAAGCCTCCCCAGCATATGAAAATTCTATTAATATACACAAACATCATCACACTAATTCCATTGAAGATTTGACAATAAATTTATAAATACTAAAACAGCATCAGCTGTCTCACCGTGGTTGAATAATATGTCTTGCCAGCCAACAGTAGAATAGTTCTGACGGTGATTATGTCAAGACTCAAATCCTAGATTGTCCCACAACTCAATGGTGATGTGTCTTAGCAGGTAACCTACAATGGAAGAGAAATAGCAGAAAATAGGGAGAAAAAATATATCAAAACAATTATTGTTAATTCAATAATAAAGTCCACTGACCAGGAATTTTATTGTGCAAACTTAAGCAATAATTTCACCAATGAAGGCTCTTGGGTTGTATTAGATTAACCATTTCATTTAGTAATATGATCAGTTATCAATTATCACACCTAATTGCAGAGTAGTTTTCTGAGTATTTGCAGAAAGCAAAAACGTTTCACACAAACCCAGGACACTTTGAAAATTATGGTATGCTTCCTGCTCTATTCTCTCCATATGAAAGGTTGTAGCTTGAAGCCCCAAGGTTGTGAATTAAGCACAAAATTTATTTGACACCCTTCAGTGAGTGTAGAATTGTTGCTGGTGTTGTATTTTGGTCCTACCTCTGGAGCTATAAACACAACATACTGTTGAACTATATGACAAAGAGCAAGTAAATTTCCTGATTTCATGTACAATGAAAAACTAGTTAACTGATTACTCATATCATATGGGATATTGCTGTACACAGAATGATTACCATAGACAAAATAAACAGGAATGCACTTCAGTGTTTTTGAATATCCAAAGGACATAATAAGGAACTTTATAAAACAGTCTCTTGCATTTAATCTTAAACTGTTTTGTTTTGTAGGCCAGTATAATTTAACTGCAGTTCATGTATTTCAAAAAAGGTTTTACAAAAATATAAAGTTGAAATTTTGCAAAATGTATATTATTTGAGTAGTCAAGAGAATAAAGAAGTGCCTCAATTTGATTTCTTTTTGCAGCACAACAGTTGCAATTTTAGTTGTGCATTCTACTTGCCACCCAATAAACATATTTTTCTATTGTCACTTTGGATAGAATTTAGCACAACACAACATTGAAGAGTGCATCATAGCACGAAGCACCATAGAATTGGAGAGATGTAGATGAGCAGTAACCCTAGCAGTAGAAATGGGTGGTTGAATTAACAGCTATCAAATAGCAATGAGATGGCGAACCTACATCAATCGATAGGAACTTGTAATCTATTGTCGCCACCTGTCAATTACTCTCCAAAGCACTTACAATCCTAACTTGGAACCCTATTGCCATTCCTCCAGTATGTTTAAAACCTGAAATCCCTTCCTACAGCACTGTGGTGTACCGACACCATATGGGCTGCAAAACTTCAAGAAGGCAGGTCACCACCTATCTCCAAGTTATAATTGGAGATCAGCAATAAATGCTAGTTTAGCCAGTGGCAGCCCCATCCTGTGAATGAACAGAAAAAGGCTGTGAACAATATGCATGCAGCTGACCTTTTGGGATTATGCAACTGGGCCATCGGATCCCCAACAAGTGAAAGCTGGTAGCATTGAAACATGGAAGGACCCACCTAGTGGAAGACTAGACATTTCGCTGTTACATTCCACAAAAGGCCAGAAGGATGACCCAAGAGCAGCATAACTTTGCATTCCAGAATATAGTCGCCTCTCATTATTTTTATTGAGAGTAATCTTACTGTACTGGAGCATGGTTCAAGATTAATTTCTATGACCAGGGTAGTTCAGCCTTCTTTTTTTTAGGAAGATCACAGTTGGCCACATGAACAGAGCATTTCCAAGATGGGTGCCTGCAGGGACCACAGATACTATTAATAGTGAGTGAAATAAAAGAGAGCCTGTCCTCATCACATAACTAGAATAGCCGACACTCTCCTACCTCTCTGGAGTCTGTGCGACTTTCTGCTCTGCCAGCAGGATCCCATCTCCCAGACGAAGTAATGTCCCATGTGATTGTTATATTCCTTCCTTTTCATTACAAGCCATTGTCCTTCATTTCCATTCAACCTCCCCTCCCCCCCACCCCACCCACACCCCCACCCCACACCTTTTTAATGGTCACTATCTCAGGCTGAAACAAACCATTTGCAACCGTAACATCCGATTTGACCTTGAATTGTGCTTCTGACTCTTAATCTACACTATCACAAAGTTTGATAACACAGTCATCTTCAGCCCTATCTCATCTGTGAGATATCCTCATTCATGCTTTTCTTACCCTGAAACACAACTACTTCAAGGTACTGCAGGCTGGGCCCTCATTTTCTACCCTCCATAAACCTGAGTTTATCCAAATTCTACAGCTTGTATTCTAACACAGTCTAGGTTCCAGTTGTCAATTTCACAGTGCTCACTGACCTATAGTAGTTTCTTATCTATCAATGATTTCATTTTAAAATTTTTATCCTCAAGTTCAAATCTCTCAATGGTTGCACATCTCTTTACCTATGAAATTTCCTTTGCCTGACATCCCACCAACAACCTTGCAATCCTCAAAGTCTGTTTCCTTTGTTTCAGTCACTACTTTTACCCAATCATTGGTGCTATGCATTCAGCTGTACAAGTTCTAAACTCTTAAATTCCCTTCATTCTGGCACACCACCACTCTCTCTTCCTTCAGAACATCCTTTAAAATGCTCTATTTTAGATGAACTATTCATCATCCCAGGCTAATACTCCATGTTGGGTTTGGTGTCACTTTCTCTCCGAGTACACTGTGTTGAAGTATTTATTCCTATATTAATGATATTACATAAATGCTAGTTGTTATTGAAGTTTCCATACTTTAAAAATGTGGTGGATTGTGATGGGATTTGGAATAAGTATTAATAATAATAAAATTATTCTTATCTTTCCTGTGCAATATATATTTCTGATCCAAGGTGTCACACAATCAACTGCAACACCAAAGCAAATTTGCTACAGTTAATCTATGGAAAAAACTGGTGGCTTTACCATATTCAGCAATTTATTTTGGGATTGTCATTAACTGCACAGAAAATGTGTGTCAGGAGCTGGTTCATTAACACAATAAATTATATAAAAACTGCTGTGACTTGCATATGTTTTTGATCAAATTATTTGATTATAGTGCAAATTCACCAATGCCAAGCAGCAGGTAAGAATCTTCTAGGAAGACACGATTTCGACAAAGGAGCCATTGATTCCTTTTACTTCTCTGCTTAGGAGAAATCGTACAATAAAGCTCTAGTTCCACAATATCAGAATGACAAATAGATCTCACATAAAAGTTAACACATGGCTCTTTATCAATTCTGATTAAGCTTTATAATGTTTTTTTAATCCAAAACTTCTGCTACACAATGGCTTGTATATAAGCACCGTGTTCCTGTTTAAAGCACACTGGAATCAGTTTCTGATTGACATCAAATAGAGATCACGAATCAGATACAGAACCAGCTGAGTAGAAAATGCTCACAAATGACAGACGACTGAGCCTAACCAGAACAGAATCAAGAGTATTCTACTTGAAGAATAATATGAGTATAAAAAAGTGACGGCAATCACATGAAATTATTTGAAAAGCTGAACAACTCTGGATGAGGTGTAAGGCATAGTGTCATATCCAGGTGAAATTAAAATCAGAAATTATTTCCTTTTTACTGACGTCCAGTATTTTGTCTCTTCTATCTTTTTTCCAACCCTCATGCTGTGTTGACTGAGGTGAAAAAGTTGGTAGTCAGGATTGTGAATGTTTGCAGGATTGTCCTTATGCTGACCACAATCAGCTTTTAAATAAGGCCACCTAGTAGAGTTGGAAAATTGTCTGCATTAATGCTTCCTTTCTTCCAACCTGCACAATCTACCCAGGAACATTGAAAGTGCATGACACCTTGGAAAGCAGTTAACAACCAAATCTGGACTTCCTGCTGAAGATCTAAATGAGAATGTATCATTCATTGTTAGTATCGCAGTAAAGCACAAGTTGTAGGTGAACCAGTAGTAGATTCTAAATATAGTTAGAATAGTAGAAAGTTAAACTTTCAAATCAAAACCGAGCGTATATTTTGCAAGCACAGGAGATTACTGAACATACTGCATGCTCATTGCTGAAATGAAGGTGATCCCATACAGGTTAGGAGCAGGAGTACCCCATTTGGTTCTACCATTAGACAAGGTCAGAATCGATCTAATTGTGGTCTGAATCCATTTTCTTAGCTACCTTGTGGATAAAGAACCTATCAATCTCTACCTTAAAAATATTCAGTACCCCTGCTTCCAGCACTGTCAGGGAAGAGAATTTCACAGAGTCATGACCCTCTGACAGATTAAAAAAACTCTTCCTCTCCACCTTAAATGAGAGACCTCTCATTTTTAAACTGTGTCCCTAGTTTCAGTCTTTCCAATAAGTGAACAGATATCTTGTCAGCATCCATCCTATGAACTCCCCTCAGGATCTGTGTGTTTGAATAAGATCACTTCTGATTTTTCTAAACGCAAAGTATGCTCTTTCCTAAATAGGGAGACCGAAACTAATAATGTCCAATGTTTATCAGATCTCTACCTTTAGTAGAATAAATATAATATTTTGCAACATTCCATAGAGTTCTTTGCTCTCATAATAATTGGATTTTGATTATAATTTTTGGTTTTGCAAAAATGTGAAGAAGCTTAACTCTAATAGTGAAATTTTCTCTGGTACAATCTTTTTTTATATATTTTTCCTTTGTGATTTTTTTCAGAGTAGTGTCCATTTTAAATAATATTACCCCAGATCTGTAAGTTCAAAATGATTTTGCCCAATGTACATCAGTGTCACTGTCAGGAAAATGCCTCATACTCAATCAATGTGACATTTTCTGAGTCCCACTTCACCCATGCCATGGTTAGTCAGTGTCACATTCCGAACAGTTTTGTGTTGTAGTCAATGTTCACTAAGATATGGATGGTAATTTCTCAAACTCATCTTACATCAACATTTTACAAGTTATTATCTTAATTGGATTCCAATCCAAGCCCAAAAGGGCAACAGTCATTGTATAATTCAGTAGATCACACAACTCCTGTGAATCACCTCTCATCACAACCTTCTGTCAGGTAGTGGCATGACATGGTAACAGTCAGCATGAAAATGCTCAATTGTCACAAACTGTCAGCAATGTACCAACTTTTTATCCCTCTGCCCTAATATTACTTTATGTGAATAGGGTGGGACTGTTTTCCCTGGAGTGTCGGAGGCTGAGGGGTGACCTTCGAAAGATTTATAAAATCATGAGGGGCATGGATAGGAGAAATAGACAAAGTCTTTACCCTGGGTGGGGGAGTTCAGAACTAGAGGCTATAGGTTTAGGGTGAGAGGAGAAAGATATAAAAGAGATCTAAGGGGCAACGTTTTCGTACAGAAGGTGGTGCATGAATGAAATGAGCTGCCAGAGGAAGTGGTGGAAGCTGGTACAATTGCAATATTTAAAAGGCATCCAGATGGATATGTGAATGGGAAGGGTTTAGAGGGATATGGACCAGGTGCTGGCAAATGGGACTAGATTAGGTTGGGATATCTGGTCGGCATGGGCAAGTTGTCCAAAGGGTCTGTGTCCATGCTGTACATCTCTATGACTTGGTCTCTAATTATTTTCAAATTCCTGTTAAGCATCATTGGGTGTTTCATTACTTTTAAGGTACTTTATAAATATAATTTGCTGCTCTTTTGTTGTGGTGTGTTTGAACAACTGTCACCACAGAATGCTCAGTGGCAGTTATTAGTTGTGAGTTGCTACAATTACTGCTGGCACCCATTGTTGCCAGCCACAGAATTGATGGAATTTGTTCAATTACCTTAGCCTTTTAGTAGCAGTAATAGTTATTTCCAGTTATGTCATATATGTTGCCTTGTCCATGGCAAAAAAAATCACATGGTAATGTTGAATTGTGGAAGGTAAAGCATAAAGTATTCTGGAAAACAATCTGAAGATTATTTTTATGATGAAATGTCAAAATCGCATGTTTAATTTATTGTGAAACTCATCTCCACATTGAAGGGACACAATATGTAGTATTACAATGAAACCCATAAAAGGTAGCAGATTGTGTTGTCAGGCAATTTTCCAAAGGACATGATAACTAGAAATTACATTATTGTTACAAATTGCTGAATTGCATGTGAAAGATTAAATTGATGACCATAGGAATCTTCATAACTTATGAAGCTGTAATTGTTGTCAGTAAAGTGATGACCATCCTGAACAGTCAATTCAGCGTCTAGGAAAAGTCTGAGTGTGAATGCAAGTGAGAGGCCAAGAGATCACAATAGACCAGTTAGTGATGTGCAGATGGAAGCAATACAACTTTGTTATTTCAAAGAAAATCAATTAATATCTCAAATGCTAATTGTAAGATTGCTAAAAGTTTCAAAACATATCCTTTCTTTTTAGACCTTTGGATGTTCAGAATACCACATTATTAATCAGAAGATTTTGATCCATCGTTTCGCAAATTTATTTGGTGAGTGGCTGGCTTCAGAGAGGTTCATGTTTACTTTATACCTTGTTGCATATCACCAGACAACTTGCATATTCATTAAATGACTTCACTGGTTACATGATCACATCATTGTTTAATATCACACAAATCTCATGTGGTTAAAAAAATGGATGTCTGGAACACACTAAGGCTCAAGGAAAATTCTTCAAAGCATCCAATTTCATCGAGTTCTGTGTTGAAGTGCTTATTATTGCCTCCTTTTGGATTTCAAAGGAAATCAGTAATAAGCCAAGACTTTTGCCGTGGTTCAAGATTGAAATTCTGAGAGTTCAACGGAAGCAAAGGCAGTGATTTGTGTATTTCATGCAAAACTCCCTACCAAATGGATACAATTTGGTATCAATTTAGTACAACTCTGGATGTAACACGAACTTATGCCATTGGCAATCAACTTTGTTCACAATTGACTGGTGCCATTTCGATACTTGGGAATATTAGCTCTATAATTCATATAGCCTCTGTGTGTGTGTGTGTGTGTATATATACATATATATACATATATACATATATATCAGCTGAGAAAGTTGACGAAAAGACCTAAGCTCAGATGATTGGGCAGCACTATTACTTCACTGTTGTTAGCATCATGTTCTATGTTCCATAACTTTGCCTTTGTTTTTAAATCATCTTCGCAGGTGTTTTAAGCCTGTTGTAGTTCTGTTTTGTAGTTAATATTTGACTAATCCAAAATGAGATAACACAGCATATGAAATATTAAATCCAGTAGTAAAGTATTGTTAACAGTGATAACGTTGGGTAAATATAAATCGACAAAGATAGACTCCAAAAACATCTGAAATTTCAGGAGCTATAAATATGGACAAATTTGTTCGCGGCACTGCAATCAAGTTGTTCAACAGGATAGATGGAAAAGTATTTGAAACTATAACAGGATAAATGAAATATTTTGCAATGGCGTGTTCTGAAGAGGGTGTAACTAAATCTAAGTTCCTACTCAATAATAGAGGGAAAACATAAGGACTGAACCATGAATTTTACATTTCTTGTACCCATAATTATTTCAGATCATTAGGAGTCACATTAATGATATACATTTAAAATGTTCTGGTGATCGCTGTCACTTTGACGTTCTCCTTTATCTAATTCTATTCATTGCGACGTGTCTATGACCAACATCAATAGCACTTGATAACCAACTCATTATTTCTTGTTTCACTCTCCTCCAGCCTGGTTACACACACCCGTAAAACTCATCCCCGAAATATCTACGAAGTTAGGAAATTCACAGTTAATTCCTTCCAGTGGCCCAGGCAACCTGTTTACTCTCTGGCGCCAATTAGATCTTTTTTTAAAAAAAAAGGAACCTCTGTTATGAAGTTGGTTCCTCTTCTTAATGACTGTCTGGTTTTACAATCATGAGATATAAAACTGAATACACAGTACCATAAATCCCTCCTTTCAATGATTTTGCAAGAAGCAGTGAATTGTCTGAACGGTGCATAAAAATGTTGGGTGTGTATCATTGACAAGACATTCAAATAACTATTAACTCTTAAAAGGAAAGTTTGTTCAAGGGTTAGTCTAAAAATGAATTTTAAGTGAGTCACTCAATGTAACAATAACCGTAATCCTTCGCATGGCTTGTGATACTGACATATTGAATTAAGGGAACGAATTTCGCACTAAACAATAATCTGACATTAATATTGCAGTTATGTCTCGTGCACACAGGCACCCAGTTGTGCATTTGGGATGGTATATGCTTTCTTTTTGGTAAATCAGGGACAGTATCAAAGTCGATCCGTAGGTTTTTTTTATTATATGGTACGGCACAAAGAACACATAAGTTGAGGGAACACAAACACGCTATATAACAATTCGTCAAGTGTACCGTAACTTTGCACCGGCAGCGCTGTTGTTAGTTTCTTTCTAGTTTCTTATCGAGTCTAATGAGTTAGATATGGCTATAAAACGATCCGGAAGGCCATAAAGAAGAGATAATCTACATTTATCTTAGTTGCAGACATGCTACCTTTCCAAAGGTAACTGGTGTATCATGTCTTGAGTAGTTTCCACCCCCAACCCCCATTCCGGGACTAAAAATCGTGCAAACGAGAAAGAAAGCAAGCGATTGTTGCAGCGATCAAGCTCCCCTCTCTGGTCAAGAGATGCTAATTCACAGGGTTTGGAACTGTCTGTCTGGCGGTGCAATGCTATCATTATCAGGCAAATCAGCCAGGCGTTTAATGGTGGAATCAGGAGACATTTGCACTCCCAGGATCACCATGACATCATATGTGAAACAGCCAAGCATTAGTGCTTGTCAACTGAAGAGGTCTTAACCACTCGACTAATGTCTTGGAAATGGATGTGCACTTCTCTCCCACATTAGCCACCAGACGCTGCCTAACTTTTCAAGAGACCAAAAGAAAAACCGAACAAGATGCAAAGACACCACCATGCACTGGCTTCTCTCTCTCTCCTCCCTCCCAAACAAAAACTCCTCGGCAATATCCTGATCGCTCTACAGATTAAACTACATCGGAGTAGGCACGTTGAGAACGGGAGGAGATTGAGAAAGTGGCGCGTCAACTGCAGCGAGATTTCTCTTTTTCTCTCAAAAAGAACGATCCTTGCATAATTAAAGGCGTGGGGCGTCAAACTGCTGCGCGGTCAAAAAAAAGCTGCAGTCTGTAGTCTATTGTGGCACGGTGACTGTAAACAGTGAAGACTGAACTGGCAAAGTGTTAGCAAATGAGTGTTTGTCCTCCCTCCTTTCCCCTCCCCTCATTGACAGCACTTCTGTTTTGAGGCTCTCCGTGTGTGTGTGAAATTCCAGCACTCCGCCTCACCTGTAAGCAGGCGGGAAGTTATGAAAGTCGACAGAAAACCTAAAAATCCCTCAGGCTAAAAAAAAGTCCCACTATTGTACTTTAATAACCCATGGCACCAGCCTTTGGAATGTTAGAAACAGGCTTTGCTGCTGGAACACATGCGGCTGAGCTGCCGCTGCAGGTCGCTCGGGTCATTTTCTGTTTTAATGGTGGGGGGAGGTGGGAGTTTGGTACAGAAGATGTTTTACCTTAACAATCATGCACGGCCCCCTCCGTATCACTTCGCCTTTGGGCACGACAAGTTTCATGAGATGTAGTGTAAGAGGCTAAGGAGATGAAGGTTAATGCGATGATGTACAGTAAGCTTCAACACAATACTGCTCTGGGGATGGGGGGAGAGACAGACACAGAGAGAGAGATTTACAATACGACGTCAGCGTTACGTTTCAAACCATGTCTCTCTCTCGAAATTAATTAAAGCCCTTTTTTTTTGCAAGCGACCCCCAGGGCTGCCAGCAGCCCCGGAGAAAGCGGAGCTCTTTTCCCCCGGAGCACGACACCCACTTTGGGATCCCGGGGTCTGGCCGTGCCTTCTGAATGCTTGGCGGCCGAGACTTGGCCAAGGGCCCCCGGTAGGGTCACAGGGCGCGATCGCAGTTGAAATTCCGAGCACTCTATCATGCGCATTTGTACAATAAAGCAGCAGAGCCCCGGAGCTGACAAATCACGTCTACACCCGCCACTATCCCACTCACAAACAGCCAAAAGGAACCGTTAAACAATACAGCGCCCAGCGCCGCTGCAGGCTCCCAGTCACTTCCAACTCCCGGGCTCTCGACAACTACTTCGGGCAAAAGAGCAGCAGCCGTTGGCTTTGCACTTGGATTTGCAGAGAGATAGATCCGAGACAGGCAAGGCGATCCCGCTCGTTAATGTGGAGCGCAGCTTGGCACTCCTTAATGAACACACGGATGTGTGGAATACATGCATTTATTTCCATTATTGTTCCAGGCTCTCTCTTGCTCGTGTTGAGTGCATGGCTGCAACAGATGGGATATTGAAACCATCGCGTTAACCTCGTTTTTTTTTATTTTTCCAACGAACCCCGGCTTAAAGGGAGACGCTTCCCCCCACCAAAAAAAAGTACTTGGGGCGTGTGTACCTCTGTCATTGTAAAGTCCCATTCGTTCGACTTTTAAAACGAAATGTTAGACTGGAAGAATTCAGCGGGAGTCGGGATAACCAAATGTACAGAAGGTAAATTAAACATTACACCGCCCCCCACCACACACACACATACACAAACACATTCACATTTGAGAAGGAATTACAGTCTTGATGACTCGAACAGGTGTTTCCCACACAACCTGTGTTGCCCACACCCCCTATCCCTGACCATGCATGTGCTGGTTCCCTTTTAAAACGCTTCCGATCTGACTGGGACAGTTCAAACATCTCAGAAGTGCCACAACCTCACTGGGCGGCTGGTGCGAGGCTACGACTCCCAACTGAAGGGTCGGTCTGAGTACAAAATGGCAGGTCGCGGCGGTGCTCGCCTGTCCCTCCGGTTTTGACACATGGCCCACACTCTGGGGAGGGGAGGGGGGGGACACCTTGCTGCTGCTCTGGATGGAGTGCAAAATCAGGTACGCGGAGGCACCAGACTCCTGTGTAACAACAGCAGGAGGCGGGGGTGTGGGGGGGGGGGGGGGGGTGCAGGGAGGCGGGGAGGGTGGTGGGGGGGCGGTTGGAGGTGGAGGGATTTCATGCGAGCGGCTCAACAAAGTTAAGTGGATAAAAAAAATTCGCCAAAAGTTTGGCTGAGTGCCATTTTGCATTGTGAATAACTGTGGAATGTTGAGCACTTCAACCGGCTGTTCGTTTGCGAACTGGATTAATTCATTCCCACTGTGCTATTAAAGGCAGCAACATATTTTGTTGTTTAAAATTAAAACGGATGATTTACATACGCAAGTTCTACAGCGCCATTCAATGGCTTCTCGGCTGCTTTTATTATTTTCTGCTTTTTCCCCTGACAGCCCTGCATGCAAACGTCACTGGCATGGATATTTAATTATACTGTATTTTTTAATCACGGTGGAAAAGTAGGCCCCGTTGCGCTGCGTACAAAGAAACAAAAAAATAGTACAAACTGACTTTAAATCTCCTCAAATTGGGCACAGGGTGCCCCCAAATCTCAACACGACCCGGCGCATCCTTCTTCCTTACCTTAATTTTAACAGCAAAGCCTTGAAGAAACTCCTGCACGTAAATGAAGCGTTGTAAAAGATTGTGTTCAATGAATAATGAAGCATGTCCACATGATTGACTTGATCATTTTCTTGCACTGAGGGGGAAATAGTGGCTCTGCGTGTCACGTTTGCCCTTTAAGGATTGCTCTGCTAACTCTATCGCGCACATCCCGAGAAAGAGTCTTTTATTTAATCTGTCCCTTTCGGGATAAACGCGCTCAGTGATACTGATCACAGAACATCACAAGACATTCCCATGTTTTAGCTTTGACTCCCCCTATCTGGTAGGTGAAATGCATTGTACCATTAAAAAGCACTCCATTGTCGTCTTGGCATAATTCACAGCAACTAGATAGGTCTTGCGGCATTTAGCTTTGATGAGCCAAAGCTCAGCGCTTGATATAATAACGTACAAAGAATGTTCTATAGTCTACCATGTTTCCTCAACGTAGCGACTGCTAATATTAAGACGGAACAAGGCTGCTGTTGACCTTGAGCTCCTGTAAACACACTTATTTAAATCTAGGTCCTATCATTCTCCCTATCCCCACTCTGATTGTCAGACTTGTTATTCAGACATAACACATCTAGCTTTTGACTACCTCCCTGCCAGCGGCAGCTGTACCGTTTTCGCTGGATACAAATTGATCCTTTTTACAAACTAGTGTCTTACCTTTAGGGGAAAAAACAACACTATGAAAGTATTTTCTCGTCAAGATTGTGAGGTGAAATCCTCGTGGACAGTGGGTCACAAGCATCAGTCACAGCTTCGGCGCTTAGGAGAAGTAATCAGCGATAAAATGACGTTGATCTCCACTGTAACCTTGTCGCGTATTTAATGTAAATAAGCTAGTTCTTTTCCCAATCGGTTGCGTATAAACATTAAGTGTCTTCAGCAGAGCTTCATAAGACTAGCATTAAACACGGACTGTGCACAGGAGCGACATTTAAAAAAATTGAAATATTTCAAGTGAACATCAAAATATAATTTTCTTAATTAATCACGTAGCTACCAGGGAAATTAGCATACGGTAATTAAACTTCGAGGGGGAAACGTCACAGTGGGCTGTGTGCGGTAACAATTCTGGTCCATCTGGAAAAATCCATCTCGATTTTTCTATCAGTAAACTTCTGGGATAAACTTAAGACTCAGTTAATTGCTGGTTTACTTTCTTTCAGTGCCTGGGAGGTGTATGATCTGGAAGTGCTACAAACGGCAGATTTCCCGCAGTCTGGTCGGGTTATGCTTCTGTAGCACTGAATGTAATAGCAAAAGGCTGAATAATGCAATTATGGATTCAGTGTCCCTTAGTTGACAAAAAAAAAAGCTGGTGCCTCAATAGAGGCTTTGTTGTGGGATTATATAATGATTGTGTTGTAATTATGGGAAAACGTTTAGTAATAAAATAACGTATCAAAATACTGGAATGGGCATCTTGTTGGAAAGCTTGTGCTCGAATGTGACATTGGTAACATGCTAAGAACAAACACACATGATTTTGAAGGCTTGACAATGAATAAAGGCTTGTCTGATGCGCATGATTAAAGTCAACAGACAGATCATTCAAGACGTCGAATTGCACCGTGTCATTCAGCGTTCTTGCAGGTAAACCTGTTTCCATGTTTGAATGACTGATACAAATTAAAATCTGGAAGGAAACCGGATTATATATGCGTTTTATGTCCCCTAACTATATACTCCCACAAATTCCTCTGACATAAACAAAATTAAGAGGGAACCATAAAAAAATGCTAAACTAACAGAAATTATATTTGTCAAACTTCTCCATATTTCCCGGGGCATTAAGCCAAGACGCCGAAATGGGTGTTCTGAACTCTTGATACAACTGTCCACCCAAGTCACAGCTTCACTTTTTTATAACATTTGTAAGTTTGCAGTATTAGAATGGACATTCTTTACTGATTTGATTTATAGTGTGAAAGAAAAATCCCTGATCGCTATCGAGTCAAATGCAGACGTCCAGGGTCAGGGACAACCTGTAAATGCCAGAGCACGCCCGGTGCACACACACAAAAAAAGTTTATTTCCAACTTATGCACGGGGATAAAAACAGCACAAGGCGGACAGAAACAAAGTCTATATTCATAGATCGCACGTGGACTCTTATAACCTGCATCTTCCCACGTACTCCAAGTTCACATGATACACATTCTGCAGAGGTGTCAGCTTCAAGAATATAACTTGCCTTTAAAAATGCTCGGGCAGTACAACAATCAGCACAGACATCACATCAATAATAACACCACTTCAATTAGAATGATAACAAAAAGTGGAGGAGGACCAATGGGACATTCTTTACTCCAATTCTTCATGGCTTCAGCGATCATTTTCTGTTTTCTTTTGAAATTGTTATTGTAAGTCAAGTTGCACCATGACGATTCTTTATCGTGACAGAGTCGACAAAGAAAGTGGGATGGGAAAGCAGGTCGAAAGGAAGTTGCCATATGGGCATCAGTAAAGGCATTTTTGAACAATACTGGGAATAAATTCAGTTCATTATCAGCAATAATAAATTTCCATCTAACCTTTTTGAACAAGTTACGTTTCAAAATCAACTCAAACACGTGGTTAATTGCGATCAGAGCATGACTCGTTTAAAATTAGTAATGTTTAAAAAATCAAACTCCAATTTTTAATTCAATGGTGATAATGGATTACACAAGTGAGAAGATTTTAAATTGGTAAATTAAAATAATGTAAGTCTGGAAAACGCAAGAATCATCAATCACACTTGCCATATTTTACAAATAAAAGTATTAGAAAAGTGTGATAGGAGGCAGTGAAGAAAAAAAGTTTCACGACTTTTACAGCGAGAAAATGCAGATCGACCTCAAATACAATCCTAATGATAAATTCTAGGTTTAAAAACATTTCAGTCCATGCAAAGTGGCATTTTCAAAGGTAGACTTTGGTGCTCTAAAAACACTTGGAGCCAAATTAAGCTTCGGTTAAAAGGGTTACCCTGTGACATTGCAGCTCAATAAATTTACTATTCT
The DNA here is from genome assembly GCF_037043375.1 of Chiloscyllium plagiosum. NCBI lineage: Eukaryota > Metazoa > Chordata > Chondrichthyes > Orectolobiformes > Hemiscylliidae > Chiloscyllium > Chiloscyllium plagiosum. Next base: position 40,121,726 of record NW_028270155.1, read on the forward strand.
ATCCATCTCGTGTTTCGCCCTAATTTCTCATGGAGATACAATTACACACACGTCAAACTGGACTCTTAAGACGATTTGTGCTCACCAAAAACTTTGGAGTCTGTAAATAGTTGAGTTTCAGTCTTTGGGATTTCTGAATAAAATCTAACCTTTATACATGTTGCATTTAATACTAAATGCAACATCGTGTTTTTAAAGTCCACTCAATACTACATGGTCAACAGATGCTCGCTTAATAACCATTGCGTTCATGCGGAAATGCTGGTCAGCTGCACACCAGTAGTGGTTAAGATCACTATCTCTCACTACACAGACGGGTACTCTCAGTCCCTCCAGGAGTGTCCCCATTATCTGAACTTTCAGTAACTTCATGCCACTAATAACGTTATCGACTTTAGTGTAACAAACCTTCGTTCTCACACGTCGTCCTATTTGTTTTCCTTTGGCAGTATCTTCAAATGCTTTTTGATGCAATGCACCTAATTGAGTTGACTCAATTACAAAATAGGAATATGGAAACATTGGTTTTAAATCGGATGCAAGACTACTCAGTGAGGATGCAGCTTCAATGGAGCATTGCCCAACAATGGTAAGAAGGCAGCACGCACCGGCCAATTGACAAGCCAATTTTTGTCATGGTTGTGGTCAGAGTGCGCAAGAGCTGTAAGTGCTGGAATTTGAGACATGGAGAAAGTCTGCATTTCTAAGACGTGTACCAGTTAAGGCAAATGCATTTGAGTGTCCAATGGTCCATCAGATCGGCGTTATATTACAATTAGCTGTAAATTTCTTCAGAACACACACACATATTTGTTATTGAGGCGTACTTATGTTTCGTGCAAAGAGGGTTAGAGACCTTTTCAGCTTTCTGGGAGAGCAGTGGATTCTTCTGGATCAAATAGACCGAATGCTTTAAGAGAATTTTAATTAGCTTCCAATACTCTTCGCATTATCTGCAACTAAACTCTGGCCGTTATAACTACTTTCTATGCACTGGAACGTAGATATTAAACATGAATCAAATAACTTTTCATCCTAAAGCGACAACAAAATACTGTAAAAGCTGGAAATCTGAAATCAGAACAGAAAATGCTGAAAATCTAATGGAGTCTGTTTCTCTCCCCACGGGTGCTGTCAGATCCACTGAGTACTTTTCATTATTTGAAAACGTAAACCTCCTGTTTGAGTGTTCTAGAGAGCTAATTGCCATCATGAAACAGAAACGTAGATTTAAAAAAGAGTATTTTTTTTAAACTTGTGCTTCAGGGATCATATGGGATTACCAATTTGATATCACATAGAGAGGGAGTGTTGTAGTTTACATCTAAGGAATGGATTAAGGCAACCTAACACATTTGTATACAGACGCCGAGACTCCTATCCTGTTTGTTGCAGCGGTGGAAAGTCAATGGTTGGATCAGTCTCCATATCAGTCAGTCTGAACGGAACCTTGCACACAAAGGCCATGACTGTATTAAAGGATGATTATCCATTTATCTCATCGGTATTCTACGGAGACAGCAAACAACAGAAGTTACAACAGTAGGGAATTTCTTTAATTAAGACAGAGTTTGAGTGAGCTTTTCATGGTGCAACATGTGTGTGTATCGGCATGCAAGTTGTGTGCTTAAGTGCATGTGCAGGGGATTTTGGAGAATGTGATTGACAACTTTTATTAGAATTGTGCAAACTGGATAATTAGTTGCTGTCTTTTCACAACACACAATAAAGAGTGCTAACCGATAGTGTAGATGCAATATTAGATAAATAGCGTTGTGGATTATGTGTAATGGCACGGTTTATATTGATTCGGCATAGTTTTCATATCACACCATGATCAGTCCTGTAACTCCTGTTTAAAGCAATTGATCAGAGATAAATCATTTAACAGAATGGTGTGAGGCCATTTGAAAGAAGTAGTACGAAATCCAACACTGAAGCCAAGCATTCCATTGCTAAAAGTGTATTGAGATCAGAATGCCAATCAAACTGGGAATTAGAAGAATATACCCCAACAACAAGGGGTTCCAAACCAAAATTGCAGACTCCTAACCATAGTACAGGAAGATTTTCTTTCCCCTGTTGTGGTCCTGGCAGTCTAACATCATACAGTCATAAAATGAAAACATCAGGCCACAAGAAACGTGTTTCAGAACGCCATAAGTTCAAAAAAAGTTAGTTTTGTAGAAAATAAGTGAATTTGACTATCCAAATCTGTAGCAAACTCAAAAGAAATGCAGCTGTCTGTTGTACACAGTACACCAAGGAACCAAATATGTAACTCAAATTTAAAAGTTTTTGTTTACAACACCAAGCATCCCATCTGCAGCTGCAAAGCTGTCTCTACTAGTTTGAGACTGGTTCCACTTTTAGTGACACTTATTGCTTATCACATGACCCAAAATATGCTCACTATATTTTGGGCCATGTGATAAGCTGACAATGTAAGTTAATACATTCAGGAAAAAAAACATTTATGCAACAAGGCACAAAGGGCACCTTTTAAAAATCCTTAAAATCGCTGTGTAAAAGTTTCCAAGAGACATCTAGAATAAATGTTACTCAAGCATTATCACAACATCATAGGGATTTTATTCTAATTGTTTTGCGTGGAGTTGTGTTCAAGAATGCATGCAGACCTTGACTAAGCCTGAACAAACAATGATGCTAGCAGGGCAATATGACTTGCTCTGACCATTCACACTGTTCTCAATGCAGGTCAAACTGATACCTACAGCACAAGTTTCTAATTACACTAGACTTTTCATTAAAAAAAAATCTCAGGCGCAGACATTATAATTGCTCAGTGTTTTCCAACTGTATTATATCATGGTTAGAGATATTTATACAAATAAATGAGTTAAATAAATTGCCTATTAAAATAGATCAGCTGACACACTGACATTGTAATTCTATAGAAAAAATGCATTTCTGAATTGTTTCTTATTTATAAATAAGAAAATGAGCAGAAAATAATTACACGAATACTTCAAGTATGTATGGTTATGGTTAATGTTTCTTTCATTCAAATTTCTATTCTGCCTCACCCATGATATCCACCATTACTGACTTGTGGAAAACTGTATGATGTACAGTGATCATGAAGCAGAAACGCAGCATCGCAAAAAAAGCAATTCTCTAAAATTGTACTTCAGGGCTCCTGTGGGATTGCTAATTTGACATTAAATATGGAGGAATTTTGCAGATTACTTTGAAGGAATTGATTAAGGCAGCCCAACACATTTGTACACAGATGCTAGAGATTTCCATCCTGCTCATTTCAATGGTGGAAAGTCAATGGTTGTAACCGATCTCCACATCAGCCAATCTGAGCAGAACCAGTACGGTGATTATGCCACTTTTCCAATGCCTGTCAGTTAAGTTAGGGGTTTTTTTTGGTACTAATTCAATTGGGTAAATTAAAGAATTGAGCTGTATTTATACTCTGACATATAATATTGCATTTACACAAATGAAGAAAGAAGAAATTTCATGTTGAGGTTGTACAGGACATTACTGAGGCCTCTTCAGGAGCACTGGTGCAGGTCTGGTCGCCATGTTGTAGGAAGGATATTATTAAACTGGAGAGAGTTCAGAAAAGATTTACCAGAATGTTGCTGGAAATAGAGGGTTTGAGATACAAAAATTGATTGGAAAGGTGGAACTTTTTTTCACTGGAGCATAGGAAGTTGAGGGGTCACCTTATTCAGGTTAACAAAATCATGAGGGGCACAGATAATGACAAGGGTCTTTTCCCTATGGAGGGGGAGTTCAAAACTTGGGGGCATATTTTTAGGGTGAGAGGAGAAAGATTGAAAAAAGAACATGAGAGGCAACATTTTGTTTTTACAAAGAATGGTTCGTGCGGGGAATGCACTGCCAGAGGAGTGATGGATGGAGGTAGAGTTACAACATTTAAAAGACATTTGGATAAGTTCATGAATAGGAAAGGTTCAGAGGGATATGGGTCAAGTGTAGAAAAGGTGAATTAGTTTAGTTTGGGAACATGGTTAGCATGGACTGGTTGGACCAAAGGGTTTGTTTCCATGTTGTATGACTCTATGACTCAATTCCTAAATGTTCACAGCTTAAGGGTATAAGACCATAAGACCATAAGACCATAAGACATAGGAGCGGAAGTAAGGCCATTCAGCCCATCGAGTCCACTCCGCCATTCAATCATGGCTGATGGGCAGTTCAACTCCACTTACCCGCATTCTCCCCATAGCCCCTAATTCTTTGATCATTGTTATTGTAAACCACAATTCTGAAAAAATTCTTTCTATTAGATCTCCCCTTAATCTTCTAAACTCCAATGAATACAATCCCAGGATCCTCAGCCGTTCCTCATATGTTAGACCTACCATTCCAGGGATCAGAGCTTTGTAAAGTTTCAGTAGCACAACGGAGCTTTTATATTCCAACTCTCTTGAGATAAATGACAACATCGCATTCACTTTCTTAATCATGGACTCAACCTGCATGTTTACCTTTAGAGAATCCTCAACTAGCACTCCCAGATCCCTCTGTACTTTGGCTTTACGAATTTTTTCACCGTTTATGGAGTAGGTGACTTAGGACTGAGATGAGGAAAACTTTCTTGACCCATGGAATTCTCTGCCATAGAAAGAAGCTGAGCCAAAACATTGGATATTTTCAAGAAGGAAATAGATATAATTGTTAGAGTTAAAGGGATTGCAGGATATGTGGCAAAAGTGGGATTGGATGATTAGTCATGGTGATATTGAATAATGGAGTAACCTATTCCTAATTTCTATGTTTCTATGGTATGCGTACCTGTCAGAGTGGCCAGCTTAGTGTGAAACCATGTTCAAAACAAGGTACTCAGAATGGCCATGTAATCTCTCTTTGATAATTCACAGACTTACTCTTATGTTTTTCATAAAGAACATTCCAATTATTAAAGCATGATTACCGAGAGAAAAGTATCGTTGTGAATTCTAGCTACACAATAATTCACAGCAAGAGCATACTACTGTACATCACAGACCTCGTTGACTTGCATTTTTTCAGAATTGTGGTTTACAATAACAATGATCAAAATTAGCTGATACAAATAATCCTGAAGGCCAAAATCATACGAGTAAACTTTGGTGTATATGTATGTTCACAATTGGATAAACTATGCTTCTTTAGAAAATAATGCGAAAACTCTAACATCCAATCTCTTGTACAGTTAAGCAAGTTATGTGAGCGAGTAAATAATTTTTAATGTAAACTATTCAGAGCTAACAACAAGGTAGATTATTTTTATTTTGCACATACTTTTCTGTTCAGTATGCTCATAGATGATATTCTAAGGGTCTATCGTGCTTCTCCATTCCTATAGCCCTTGAATCTGAAAGTCTATCAATCTATTTTCTTGAAATATTCA